>NC_139677.1:12532715-12685715 GCF_964106915.1 Podarcis gaigeae | reverse complement strand
GAAAGGAAAAGAAATCAGCCCTCGACAACTTAACCTGCTTTACTACTACTTTACTACCACTTTACTACTACTTTCCTACCACTTTACTACTACTTTACTACAATTTTCTACTACTTTACTACCATTTTACTACTGCTTTACTAAAGTTTTACTACCGCTTTACTACCGCTTTACTACTACTTTACTACCATTTTACTACTACCTTACTACTGCTTTACTACCATTTAACTACTATTTTTCTACAATTTTACTACTGCTTTACTACTACTTTAAAGCTATTTTACTGCTATTCCACCACTTTACTATTGGACCATTTTACTACCGCTTTACTACTTCTTTACTACTATCTTACTGCTGTTTCACTACTGCCTTACTACCATTTTACTACTATTTTACTACTGCGTTACTACTACTTTACTGCTATTTTACTGCTACTATTCCACCACTTTACTATTGTTTTACCATTACTTAACTGCTACTTCCCTACCTGTTTACTATTGCTTTACTACCACTTTACTTCCACTTTACTACTGCTACTTTATTACTTATACTACTTTCCTATTTATACCCCTATTTATACAGTAGACCTTCCTGAACAATGGCATGCCTGTCTATAGTAACAAATAGTATTGTTACTATTTTATTAATTGTATATACTGCCCTTCATCCGTAGATTTAAGGTTGGTTTACAACTTAAAAATGCAAGGTAAAAAACACAAAATACACAATAAAAACAAGAACAAGAACAAACCAATAAGCCTCCTCCCTCAACCTCTCCTTTGGCTTGTCCTTCACTCATGACTTCTCTCTTGTTCCTTGATCTTAACTTCCTCACTTTTGCAAACCTTCCAGTTGTCCCTAATTTTGCCGGGACAGTCCCAGATTTATTGAAGCTGTCCTGGTTTCTGATGTTATCCTGCTTTTCCTTAGGACGTCCCTATGTTCATGGGAGAAATGTTGGATGGTATGGAGTTATACATAGAATAGAATGATAGAATGATCTCGATATGAATCCAAGGCAGACCTTTTAACATCACAGTAATCCAAGTTTATGCACCAACTACTGGTGCTGAAGAAACTGAAATTGACCAATTCTATGAAGACTTACAACACCTTATAGAAGTGACACCAAAGCAGGATGTTCTTCTCATTATAGGGGATTGGAATGCTAAAGTAGGGAGGCAAGAGATAAGAGGAACAACTGGCAAGTTTGGCCTTGGAGATCAAAACGAAGCAGGGCAAAGGCTAATAGAGTTCTGTCAAGAGAACAAGCTGGTCATCACAAACACGCTTTTCCAACAACACGAGAGACGACTCTACACATGGACATCACCAGATGGGCAGCATCGAAATCAGATTGATTATATTCTCTGCAGCCAAAGATGGAGAGGCTCTATACAGTCAGCAAAAACAAGACCTGGAGCTGACTGTGGCTCAGATCATCAGCTTCTTATAGCAAAATTCAAACTTAAACTGAAGAAAGTAGGGAAAACCACTGGGCCGGTAAGATATCATCTATGTCAAATCCCTTATGAATACACAGTGGAAGTGACGAACAGGTTTAAGGATTTAGATTTGGTGGACAGAGTGTCTGAAGAACTATGGATGGAGGCTGGTAACATTGTACAGGAGGCAACAACGAAAACCATCCCAATGAAAAGGAAATGCAAGAAAGCAAAGTGGCTGTCCAACGAGGCCTTACAAACAGCGGAGGAGAGAAGGCAAGCAAAATGCGAGGGAGATAGTGAAAGATACAGGAAACTGAATGCAGATTTCCAAAGAATAGCAAGGAGAGACAAGAAGGCCTTCTTAAACGAGCAATGCAAACAATAGAGGAAAACAACAGAATGGGAAGAACCAGAGATCTGTTCAAGAAAATTGGAGCTATGAAAGGAACATTTCGTACAAAGATTACCATAATAAAGGACAAAAGTGGTAAGGACCTAAGAGAAGCAGAAGACATCAAGAAGAGGTGGCAAGAATACACAGAGGAATTATACCAGAAAGATATGGATGTCTCGTACACCCCAGGTAGTGTGGTTGCTGACCTTGAGCCAGACATCCTGGAAAGTGAAGTCAAATGGGCCTCAGAAAGCACTGCAAATAACAAGGCCAGTGGAAGTGATGGTATTCCAGCTGAACTATTTAAAATTTTAAAAGATGATGCTGTTAAGGTGCTACACTCAATATGCCAGCAAATTTGGAAAACTCAGCAGTGGCCAGAAGATTGGAGAAGATCAGTCTACATCCCAATCCCAAAGAAGGGCAGTGCCAAAGAATGCTCCAACTACCGCACAATTGCACTCATTTCACACGCTAGCAAGGTTATGCTTAAAATTCTACAAGGAAGGCTCAAGCAGTATGTGGATCGAGAACTCCCAGAAGTGCAAGCTGGATTTAGAAGAGGCAGAAGAACCAGAGACCAAATTGCAAACATGCGCTGGATTATGAAGAAAGCTAGAGAGTTCCAGAAAGACATCTACTTCTGCTTCATTGACTACGCAAAAGCCTTTGACTGTGTCGACCACAGCAAACTATGGCAAGTTCTTAAAGAAATGGGAGTGCCTGATCACCTCATCTGTCTCCCGAGAAATCTCTATGTGGGACAAGAAGCTACAGTTAGAACTGGATATGGAACAACTGATTGGTTCAAAATTGGAAAAGGAGTACGACAAGGCTGTATTTTGTCTCCCTGCTTATTTAATTTATGTTGTGACGTGGGGTTTGTGATTTCAGCTCTCTTGACATAATATGCTGGAGACAGTTCTCTAGTAACACTTCTTTATTAAAGCAAACAAGACTGAGACCTGAGGAGGGGAGAGCTACATTTATAGGGACAGGGAACTAGCTAGAAAGGATACATTTTGGAGGGAACAATATCAGGCAATCACAGTCCTGCCTTTTGGAGGAAACCAATAAGACAGAGGATCCAAATACAGCAGCTTAAATGAACCAATAGTAGCTGTACCCTCTGGAACCAAAAGGCAGTTACTTTACCCTAATGCAAATACAGACAATAATAATACAGATATAAAATCCTTTGACTCAATACACAACAATTTATATGCAGAATGCATCATGCGAAAGGCTGGGCTGGATGAATCCCAAGCTGGAATTAAGATTGCCGGAAGAAATATCAACAACCTCAGATATGCAGATGACACAACCTTGATGGCAGAAAGTGAGGAGGAATTAAAGAACCTTTTAATGAGGGTGAAAGAGGAGAGCGCAAAATATGGTCTGAAGCTCAACATCAAAAAAACAAAGATCATGGCCGCTGGTCCCATCACCTCCTGGCAAATAGAAGGGGAAGAAATGGAGGCAGTGAGAGATTTTACTTTCTTGGGCTCCATGATCACTGCACATGGTGACAGCAGCCACATAATTTAAAGACGCCTGCTTCTTGGGAGAAGGGCAATGACAGGCCTAGACAGCATCTTGAGAAGTAGAGACGTCCCCTTGCCAACAAAGGTCCGTATAGTTAAAGCCATGGTTTTCCCAGTAGTGATGTATGGAAGTGAGAGCTGGACCATAAAGAAGGCTGATCGCCGAAGAATTGATGCTTTTGAATTCTGGTGCTGGAGGAGACTCTTGAGAGTCCCATGGACTGCAAGAAGATCAAACGCATCCATTCTTAAGGAAATCAGCCCTGAGTGCTCACTGGAAGGACAGATCGTGAAGCTGAGGCTCCTGTACTTTGGCCACCTCATGAGAAGAGAAGACTCCCTGGAGAAGACACTGATGCTGGGAAAGATGGAGGGCACAAGGAGAAGGGGGCGACAGAGGACGAGATGGTTGGATAGTGTTTTCGAGGTTACCAGCATGAGTTTGACCAAACTGCGGGAGGTAGTGGAGGACAGAGGTGCCTGGCGTGCTCTGGTCCATGGGGTCACGAAGAGTCGGACACGACTAAACGACTAAACAACAACAACCTAGGGAAGTTTTTTAATGTTTACTGTTTTATTACCTTTTTATATGTTTTGGAAGCGGTCCAGAGTGGCTAGAGCAACCCAGGCAGATGGATGTGGTATAAATACAGTGGTACCTCGGGTTACATATGGTCCAGGTTACATATGCTTCAGGTTACAGACTCCGGTAACCCAGAAATAGTGCTTCAGGTTAAGAAATTTGCTTCTGAGAACAGAAATCGTGATCTTGCGGCGCGGCAACAGCAGGAGGCCCCATTAGCTAAAGTGGTGCTTCAGGTTAAGAACAGTTTCAGTTTAAGAACGGACCTCCGGAACGAATTAAGTACTTAAGCTGAGGTACCACTGTAGTAAAATTGTTGTTACAGAACAGGGCACCCCTATTTTCATCGGAGAAATGTTGGAGGGTATGCTTTTGTCCTCACCTCAGTTTTCACTACGGGCTCCTCACACAGCTCCTGACTCACGACAGTGTGTTGCCCATAGCTCAGTTCTGACTAAAGGATTTTATGCAGCCACTGCTGGCGGGGACCTTTTGGGACCCAAAATATCCAACGCCACTAAATTCTGGTGTACTTTTTAACATAATAGTGTAAACAGGGATCAACATACAAACACTGAGAAGCCATTCCCCCCCGCCCCACTACTTTATATGGAAACAACTGGAAAAACCTCTGTGATTGAGGCTATCAACATGGCGCCTTTTTGTACAACGAACACTTCTGAGGTCATTCTTACTACTGCTTTACTACTACTTTACTACCACTTTACTACTACTTTACTACCACTTTACTACTGCTTTACTACTACTTTACTACTACTTTACTATCACTTTACTACTACTTTACTACTGCTTTACTACAATTTTACTACTGCTTTACTACCGCTTTACTATTCTTTACTACCATTTTACTACTACCTTACTACTGCTTTACTTCCATTTAACTACTATTTTTCTACAATTTTACTACAACTTTACTACTACTTTAAAGTTCTTTTACTGCTATTCCACCACTTTACTATTGGACCATTTAAATACCACTTTACTACTTCTTAACTACTATCTTACTGCTGTTTCACTACTGCCTTACTACCATTTTACTACTATTTTACTACTGCGTTACTACTACTTTACTGCTATTTTACTGCTACTATTCCACCACTTTACTATTGTTTTACCATTACTTAACAGCTACTTCCCTACTGGTTTACTAATGCTTTACTACCACTTTACTTCCACTTTACTGCTGCTACTATTTATACCCCTATTTATACAGTAGACCTTCCTGAACAATGGCATGCCTGTCTATAGTAACAAATAGTATTGTTCCTATAATATAGTATTTGTACTATAGTAACAAATAGTATTGTTACTATATTGTTACGACAACTTAACCTGCTTTACTAATGCGTGACAAAGCTGCATTTGGTGAGCCAGCGCAGCACACGGAAACGCCGTTTACCTTCCCGCCAGTAAGCGGTCCCTATTTATCTACTTGCACCCGGGGTTCCTTTCGAACTGCTAGGTTGGCAGGCGCTGGGACCAAGCAACAGGAGCGCACCCAGCCGTGTGGATTCGAACCGCCGACCTTTTGATCAGCAGGCCCTAGGCGCTGAGGCTTTTACCCACAGCGCCACCCGCATCCCTACGCCAACTTAACCGGCAGAAAAATATTTTTTTGAAAAAATCCGTATGCCCCGGGGTCACAATTTCATTCAAAAATCTGACTTTCAACCATTCACTCTAAAATGGTGCCAAACGGTTGCAAATGCTCCCTTGAGAGGTTTGGCGGTCGAAACAGAAGGCTTTTTATCTCAGGAAAAGAAATCAGCCCTCGACAACTTAACCTGCTTTACTACTACTTTACTACCACTTTACTACTACTTTCCTACCACTTTACTACTACTTTACTACAATTTTCTACTACTTTACTACCATTTTACTACTGCTTTACTACCGTTTTACTACTGCTTTACTACCGCTTTACTACTACTTTACTACCATTTTACTACTACCTTACTACTGCTTTACTACATTTTAACTACTATTTTTCTACAATTTTACTACTGCTTTACTACTACTTTAAAGCTATTTTACTGATATTCCACCACTTTACTATTGGACCATTTTACTACCGCTTTACTACTTCTTTACTACTATCTTACTGCTGTTTCACTACTGCCTTACTACCATTTTACTACTATTTTACTACTGCGTTACTACTACTTTACTGCTATTTTACTGCTACTATTCCACCACTTTACTATTGTTTTACCATTACTTAACTGCTACTTCCCTACTGGTTTACTATTGCTTTACTACCACTTTACTTCCACTTTACTACTGCTACTTTATTACTTATACTTCTTTACTATTTATACCCCTATTTATACAGTAGACCTTCCTGAACAATGGCATGCCTGTCTATAGTAACAAATAGTATTGTTACTATTTTATTAATTGTATATACTGCCCTTCATCCGTAGATTTAAGGTTGGTTTACGACTTAAAAATGCAAGGTAAAAAACACAAAATACACAATAAAAACAAGAACAAGAACAAACCAATAAGCCTCCTCCCTCAACCTCTCCTTTGGCTTGTCCTTCACTCATGACTTCTCTCTTGTTCCTTGATCTTAACTTCCTCACTTTTGCAAACCTTCCAGTTGTCCCTAATTTTGCCGGGACAGTCCCAGATTTATTGAAGCTGTCCTGGTTTCTGATGTTATCCTGCTTTTCCTTAGGACGTCCCTATGTTCATGGGAGAAATGTTGGATGGTATGGAGTTATACATAGAATAGAATGATAGAATGATCTCGATACCAATCCTAGGCAGACCTTTTAACATCACAGTAATCCAAGTTTATGCACCAACTACGGGTGCTGAAGAAACTGAAATTGACCAATTCTATGAAGACTTACAACACCTTATAGAAGTGACACCAAAGAAGGATGTTCTTCTCATTATAGGGGATTGGAATGCTAAAGTAGGGAGGCAAGAGATAAGAGGAACAACTGGCAAGTTTGGCCTTGGAGATCAAAACGAAGCAGGGCAAAGGCTCATTCAGATTTCCAAAGAATAGCAAGGAGAGACAAGAAGGCCTTCTTAAACGAGCAATGCAAACAATAGAGGAAAACAACAGAATGGGAAGAACCAGAGATCTGTTCAAGAAAATTGGAGCTATGAAAGGAACATTTCGTACAAAGATTACCATAATAAAAGACAAAAGTGGTAAGGACCTAACAGAAGCAGAAGACATCAAGAAGAGGTGGCAAGAATACACAGAGGAATTATACCAGAAAGCTATGGATGTCTCGTACACCCCAGGTAGTGTGGTTGCTGACCTTGAGCCAGACATCCTGGAAAGTGAAGTCAAATGGGCCTCAGAAAGCACTGCAAATAACAAGGCCAGTGGAAGTGATGCTATTCCAGCTGAACTATTTAAAATTTTAAAAGATGATGCTGTTAAGGTGCTACACTCAATATGCCAGCAAATTTGGAAAACTCAGCAGTGGCCAGAAGATTGGAGAAGATCAGTCTACATCCCAATCCCAAAGAAGGGCAGTGCCAAAGAATGCTCCAACTACCGCACAATTGCACTCATTTCACACGCTAGCAAGGTTATGCTTAAAATTCTACAAGGAAGGCTCAAGCAGTATGTGGATCGAGAACTCCCAGAAGTGCAAGCTGGATTTAGAAGAGGCAGAAGAACCAGAGACCAAATTGCAAACATGCGCTGGATTATGGAGAAAGCTAGAGAGTTCCAGAAAGACATCTACTTCTGCTTCATTGACTACGCAAAAGCCTTTGACTGTGTCGACCACAGCAAACTATGGCAAGTTCTTAAAGAAATGGGTGTGCCTGGTCACCTCATCTGTCTCCCGAGAAATCTCTATGTGGGACAAGAAGCTACAGTTAGAACTGGATATGGAACAACTGATTGGTTCAAAATTGGAAAAGGAGTACGACAAGGCTGTATTTTGTCTCCCTGCTTATTTAATTTATGTTGTGACGTGGTGTTTGTGATTTCAGCTCTCTTGACATAATATGCTGGAGACAGTTCTCTAGTAACACTTCTTTATTAAAGCAAACAAGACTGAGACCTGAGGAGGGGAGAGCTACATTTATAGGGACAGGGAACTAGCTAGAAAGGATACATTTTGGAGGGAACAATATCAGGCAATCACAGTCCTGCCTTTTGGAGGAAACCAATAAGACAGAGGATCCAAATACAGCAGCTAAAATGAACCAATAGTAGCTGTACCCTCTGGAACCAAAAGGCAGTTACTTTACCCTAATGCAAATACAGACAATAATAATACAGTTATAAAATCCTTTGACTCAATACACAACAATTTATATGCAGAATGCATCATGCGAAAGGCTGGGCTGGATGAATCCCAAGCTGGAATTAAGATTGCCGGAAGAAATATCAACAACCTCAGATATGCAGATGACACAACCTTGATGGCAGAAAGTGAGGAGGAATTAAAGAACCTTTTAATGAGGGTGAAAGAGGAGAGCGCAAAATATGGTCTGAAGCTCAACATCAAAAAAACGAAGATCATGGCCACTGGTCCCATCACCTCCTGGCAAATAGAAGGGGAAGAAATGGAGGCAGTGAGAGATTTTACTTTCTTGGGCTCCATGATCACTGCAGATGGTGACAGCAGCCACAAAATTAAAAGACGCCTGCTTCTTGGGAGAAGGGCAATGACAGGCCTAGACAGCATCTTGAGAAGTAGATACGTCCCCTTGCCAACAAAGGTCCGTATAGTTAAAGCCATGGTTTTCCCAGTAGTGATGTATGGAAGTGAGAGCTGGACCATAATGAAGGCTGATCGCCGAAGAATTGATGCTTTTGAATTCTGGTGCTGGAGGAGACTCTTGAGAGTCCCATGGACTGCAAGAAGATCAAACGCATCCATTCTTAAGGAAATCAGCCCTGAGTGCTCACTGGAAGGACAGATCGTGAAGCTGAGGCTCCTGTACTTTGGCCACCTCATGAGAAGAGAAGACTCCCTGGAGAAGACACTGATGCTGGGAAAGATGGAGGGCACAAGGAGAAGGGGGCGACAGAGGACGAGATGGTTGGATAGTGTTTTCGAGGTTACCAGCATGAGTTTGACCAAACTGCGGGAGGTAGTGGAGGACAGAGGTGCCTGGCGTGCTCTGGTCCATGGGGTCACGAAGAGTCGGACACGACTAAACGACTAAACAACAACAACCTAGGGAAGTTTTTTAATGTTTTTTTTTTTATAATAATTTTTATTAAGGTTTTCCAAATTAAAACAAATCAAAACAAATTAGATCCAATCTATAAACTTTTTGCCAATAACTAGGACTTCCCCTCCCTACCCCCTCTTGTGTTCCAAATCTTCCAAATAAGCAATTAAATTCAACAAGTTCTTATCCCCAAATTACACTCTACATCAATAACCCAATTTATCCAAATTCTCATCCCCTAAGATCGATCTATACCCTTCCCCGAGTTTCCCCCTTTCAAACATAATACAGATGGAAATAAGATAGATATAAATAATAATTTTACAGCCTTTGGATTCCAATTTTCCCTCCCCTTTTTCCCCTTTGCGTTTCACCTATCTCTCCACTTCTAATATCTCCCTGGAGATCCCACATCACACTATGTCCCTCCAGTTCTTTGCCAGTCTTTAATTACGGATGTCCAATCGTAGAAGGAGTCTATGAAATAAGGGCCCATTTCTTCTATCCAGGTTTTTATATCCAGGAGTAAAAACTCCAATTTTGTATCCATAAGCTTGTCAAACCTGAATATCCCAAATGTTCCCCCAGTTCTGTCCAGTTCTTGTTATTTCCTTGTTCTTGTCCATCATTCTCCTCCTTTTTATTTCTCTGTTCTCCCACAGAAATGTTCTTTTTCCAAAAGTTTCTAGTGCCTCTGCAGAGGTTTGTTATTCATGGAGCAAAGCATTGCATCATGTTCCTTTCATTTTTCAACAAATAGTTCCATTGTTTCCTGTAGTATGTAGACCTCTGTAGACAAAATAATGTTCCATTCCTGCAGTTTCCCAGGAGATTAAAAGTTCCATTCAACTGTTCAGATTTCCTGTGAAAAACACATGCAATATCCCTCGGCTCCTCTAGGTGGATTGCAGTAACAAAGTTCCCTTCCAGAATCACATCCACCAGACCAAGTAGCTTGTTGACCAATACTTAAAACAGTTTGTATTCAATTTATAACAAATATAACCGGCAAAGTCCTCATAACAAAGTCTCTATTTTAATCTTCCTTTTTGACAGCTCTTTGACAGCTGTCAAAACCTCCGTCACTTTTCTCCAGGCAGTTTCACGAATCGCTCCAGGGATTCCGGGGGGGTTGCTTTTTTTAAAACAATTCCACTTTTCTCCTCCAGCTCAATCTTATAATTTTCCCTCGCGAAGTTGCTGATTCGGCCAGATAAGGTTACACTCGATCTTAGTTGTCCGGTCCTTTGTTTTGGCTCTTCTACAATTTAGGGGTGGGCTGACTTCCTTTTTTCCACCTCCCCCGTTCGCTCCGAATTTTAAAAATTTATCCCCTTTTTTTAGTCCATGTTCCAATTACTCACGGGTTCTTCTTTGGAGCCGAATTTTCAATAAAAGAAGTCAGCGCTCTCCGCCGGATGGTATGCGGCTGCGCTCGGCAGGGATAGCAGAGAACTCAAAGCACCACGCTTCTCCCCGGCACCCGATCCGTAGCCTTTAAAAAGGCTCCTTCACGAGTCGGGAGAGCGCTAACGGTGCCAGCCGAGTCTCTGTCCACGGCCTCAATCTGGCCGTGGTTTTTGAGGGTCCCCGCGTCGCCGGTGCGGTAGGACCCAGCCCCTGCCGAGCCGGCTCCCTCCGGAGCTCGGAGGGAACCCGCCATTCGGCGATGGCGCCGACCCGGAAGTCCTCGGAAGTTTTTTAATGTTTACTGTTTTATTACCTTTTTATATGTTTTGGAAGCCGCCCAGAGTGGCTAGAGCAACCCAGGCAGATGGATGTGGTATAAATACAGTGGTACCTCGGGTTACATATGCTTCAGGTTACATATGCTTCAGGTTACAGATGCTTCAGGTTACAGACTCCGCTAACCCAGAAATAGTGCTTCAGGTTAAGAAATTTGCTTCTGAGAACAGAAATCGTGATCCGGCGGCGCGCCAACAGCAGGAGGCCCCATTAGCTAAAGTGGTGCTTCAGGTTAAGAACAGTTTCAGTTTAAGAACGGACCTCCGGAACGAATTAAGTACTTAACCTGAGGTATCACTGTAGTAAAATTGTTGTTACAGAACAGGGCACCCCTATTTTCATCGGAGAAATGTTGGAGGGTATGCTTTTGTCCTCACCTCAGTTTTCACTACGGGCTCCTCACACAGCTCCTGACTCACGACAGTGTGTTGCCCATAGCTCAGTTCTGACTAAAGGATTTTATGCAGCCAATGCTGGCGGGGACCTTTTGGGACCCAAGATATCCAACGCCACTACATTCTGTTGTACATTTTAACATAATAGTGTAAACAGGGATCAACATACAAACACTGAGAAGCCATTCCCCCCGCCCCACTACTTTATATGGAAACAACTGGAAAAACCTCTGTGATTGAGGCTATCAACAAGGCGCCTTTTTGTACAACGAACACTTCTGAGGTCATTCTTACTACTGCTTTACTACTACTTTACTACCACTTTACTACTACTTTACTACTACTTTACTACCACTTTACTACTACTTTACTATCACTTTACTACTACTTTCCTACTACTTTACTACAACTTTACTACTACTTTACTACCACTTTACTACCACTTTACTACCACTTTACTACTACTTTCCTACTGCTTTACTACAATTTTACTACTGCTTTACTACCGCTTTACTATTACTTTACTACCATTTTACTACTACCTTACTACTGCTTTACTATTACTTTACTACCATTTTACTACTACCTTACTACTGCTTTACTACCATTTAACTACTATTTTTCTACAATTTTACTACAACTTTGCTACTACTTTAAAGTTCTTTTACTGCTATTCCACCACTTTACTATTGGACCATTTTACTACCGCTTTGCTACTTCTTTACTACTATCTTACTGCTGTTTCACTACTGCCTTACTACCATTTTACTACTATTTTACTACTGCGTTACTACTACTTTACTGCTATTTTACTGCTACTATTCCACCACTTTACTATTGTTTTACCATTACTTAACAGCTACTTCCCTACTGGTTTACTATTGCTTTACTACCACTTTACTTCCACTTTACTACTGCTACTTTATTACTTATACTACTTTACTATTTATACCCCTATTTATACAGTAGACCTTCCTGAACAATGGCATGCCTGTCTATAGTAACAAATAGTATTGTTACTATATTGTTACGACAACTTAACCTGCTTTACTAATGCGTGACAAAGCTGCATTTGGTGAGCCAGCGCAACACACGGAAACGCCGTTTACCTTCCCGCCAGTAAGCGGTCCCTATTTATCTACTTGCACCCGGGGTTGCTTTCGAACTGCTAGGTTGGCAGGCGCTGGGACCAAGCAACAGGAGCGCCCCCAGCCGCGTGGATTCGAACCGCTGACCTTTTGTTCGGCAGGCCCTAGGAGCTGAGGCTTTTACCCACAGCGCCACCCGCATCCCTACGCCAACGTAACTGGAAGAAAAATATTTTTTTGAAAAAATCCCTAAGCCCCGGGGTCACAATTTGATCAAAAATCTGACTTTCAACCATTCACTCAAAAATGGTGCCAAATGGTTGCAAATGCTCCCTTGAGAGGTATGGCGGTCGAAACAGAAGGCTTTTTATGAAAGGAAAAGAAATCAGCCCTCGACAACTTAACCTGCTTCACTACTACTTTACTACCACTTTACTACTACTTTACTACAATTTTTCTACTACTTGACTTCCATTTTACTACTGCTTTACTACCGTTTTACTACTGCTTTACTACCGCTTTACTATTACTTTACTACCATTTTATTACTACCTTACTACTGCTTTACTACCATTTTACTACTATTTTTCTACAATTTTACTACTACTTTAAAGCTATTTTACTGCTATTCCACCACTTTACTATTGGACCATTTTACTACCGCTTTACTACTTCTTTACTACGATCTTACTGCTGTTTCACTACTGCCTTACTACGATTTTACTACTATTTTACTACTACGTTACTACTACTTTACTGCTATTTTACTGCTACTATTCCACCACTTTACTATTGTTTTACCATTACTTAACAGCTACTTCCCTACTGGTTTACTATTGCTTTACTACCACTTTACTTCCACTTTACTACTATTGCTTTCTGCAGCCACTGCTGGCGGGGACCTTTTGGGACCCAAAATATCCAACGCCACTAAATTCTGGTGTACTTTTTAACATAATAGTGTAAACAGGGATCAAAATACAAACACTGAGAAGCCATTCCCCCCCCGCCCCACTACTTTATATGGAAACAACTGGAAATCCTCTGTGATTGAGGCTATCAACATGGCGCCTTTTTGTACAACGAACACTTCTGAGGTCATTCTTTCTACTGCTTTACTACTACTTTACTACCACTTTACTACCACTTTACTACTACTTTACTATCACTTTACTACTACTTTACTACTACTTTACTATTGCTTTATTACTGCTTTACTACTACTTTAGTACTGCTTTACTACAGCTTTACTACTACTTTACTACCACTTTACTACCACTTTACTACTACTTTACTACTACTTTACTATCACTTTACTACTACTTTACTACTGCTTTAATACAATTTTACTACTGCTTTACTACCGCTTTACTATTACTTTACTACCATTTTACTACTACCTTACTACTGCTTTACTTCCATTTAACTACTTTTTTTCTACAATTTTACTACAACTTTGCTACTACTTTAAAGTTCTTTTACTGCTATTCCACCACTTTACTATTGGACCATTTAAATACCACTTTACTACTTCTTTACTACTATCTTACTGCTGTTTCACTACTGCCTTACTACCATTTTACTACTATTTTACTACTGCGTTACTACTACTTTACTGCTATTTTACTGCTACTATTCCACCACTTTACTATTGTTTTACCATTACTTAACAGCTACTTCCCTACTGGTTTACTATTGCTTTACTACCACTTTACTTCCACTTTCCTACTGCTACTTTATTACTTATACTACTTTACTATTTATACCCCTATTTATACAGTAGACCTTCCTGAACAATGGCATGCCTGTCTATAGTAACAAATAGTATTGTTCCTATAATATAGTATTTGTACTATAGTAACAAATAGTATTGTTACTATATTGTTACGACAACTTAACCTGCTTTACTAATGCGTGACAAAGCTGCATTTGGTGAGCCAGCGCAGCACACGGGAACGCCGTTTACCTTCCCGCCAGTAAGCGGTCCCTATTTATCTACTTGCACCCGGGGTTGCTTTCGAACTGCTAGGTTGGCAGGCGCTGGGACCAAGCAACAGGAGCGCACCCAGCTGTGTGGATTCGAACCGCCGACCTTTTGATCGGCAGGCCCTAGGCGCTGAGGCTTTTACCCACATCGCCACCCGCATCCCTACGCCAACTTAACCGGCAGAAAAATATTTTTTTGAAAAAATCCCTATGCCCCGGGGTCACAATTTCATTCAAAAATCTGACTTTCAACCATTCACTCTAAAATGGTGCCAAACGGTTGCAAATGCTCCCTTGAGAGGTTTGGCGGTCGAAACAGAAGGCTTTTTATGAAAGGAAAAGAAATCAGCCCTCGACAACTTAACCTGCTTTACTACTACTTTACTACCACTTTACTACTACTTTACTACCACTTTACTACTACTTTACTACAATTTTCTACTACTTTACTACCATTTTACTACTGCTTTACTACCGTTTTACTACTGCTTTACTACCGCTTTACTACTACTTTACTACCATTTTACTACTACCTTACTACTGTTTTACTACCATTTAACTACTATTTTTCTACAATTTTACTACTGCTTTACTACTACTTTAAAGCTATTTTACTGCTATTCCACCACTTTACTATTGGACCATTTTACTACCGCTTTACTACTTCTTTACTACTATCTTACTGCTGTTTCACTACTGCCTTACTACCATTTTACTACTATTTAACTACTGTGTTACTACTACTTTACTGCTATTTTACTGCTACTATTCCACCACTTTACTATTGTTTTACCATTACTTAACTGCTACTTCCCTACTGGTTTACTATTGCTTTACTACCACTTTACTTCCACTTTACTACTTCTACTTTATTACTTATACTACTTTCCTATTTATACCCCTATTTATACAGTAGACCTTCCTGAACAATGGCATGCCTGTCTATAGTAACAAATAGTATTGTTACTATTTTATTAATTGTATATACTGCCCTTCATCCGTAGATTTAAGGTTGGTTTACAACTTAAAAATGCAAGGTAAAAAACACAAAATACACAATAAAAACAAGAACAAGAACAAACCAATAAGCCTCCTCCCTCAACCTCTCCTTTGGCTTGTCCTTCACTCATGACTTCTCTCTTGTTCCTTGATCTTAACTTCCTCACTTTTGCAAACCTTCCAGTTGTCCCTAATTTTGCCGGGACAGTCCCAGATTTATTGAAGCTGTCCTGGTTTCTGATGTTATCCTGCTTTTCCTTAGGACGTCCCTATGTTCATGGGAGAAATGTTGGATGGTATGGAGTTATACATAGAATAGAATGATAGAATGATCTCGATACGAATCCAAGGCAAACCTTTTAACATCACAGTAATCCAAGTTTATGCACCACTACTGATGCTGAAGAAACTGAAACTGACCAATTCTATGAAGACTTACAACACCTTATAGAAGTGACACCAAAGAAGGATGTTCTTCTCATTATAGGGGATTGGAATGCTAAAGTAGGGAGGCAAGAGATAAGAGGAACAACTGGCAAGTTTGGCCTTGGAGATCAAAACGAAGCAGGGCAAAGGCTAATAGAGTTCTGTCAAGAGAACAAGCTGGTCATCACAAACACGCTTTTCCAACAACACGAGAGACGACTCTACACATGGACATCACCAGATGGGCAGCATCGAAATCAGATTGATTATATTCTCTGCAGCCAAAGATGGAGAGGCTCTATACAGTCAGCAAAAACAAGACCTGGAGCTGACTGTGGCTCAGATCATCAGCTTCTTATAGCAAAATTCAAACTTAAACTGAAGAAAGTAGGGAAAACCACTGGGCCGGTAAGATATCATCTATGTCAAATCCCTTATGAATACACAGTGGAAGTGACGAACAGGTTTAAGGATTTAGATTTGGTGGACAGAGTGCCTGAAGAACTATGGATGGAGGCTGGTAACATTGTACAGGAGGCAACAACGGAAACCATCCCAATGAAAAGGAAATGCAAGAAAGCAAAGTGGCTGTCCAACGAGGCCTTACAAACAGCGGAGGAGAGAAGGCAAGCAAAATGCGAGGGAGATAGTGAAAGATACAGGAAACTGAATGCAGATTTCCAAAGAATAGCAAGGAGAGACAAGAAGGCCTTCTTAAACGAGCAATGCAAACAATAGAGGAAAACAACAGAATGGGAAGAACCAGAGATCTGTTCAAGAAAATTGGAGCTATGAAAGGAACATTTCGTACAAAGATTACCATAATAAAGGACAAAAGTGGTAAGGACCTAACAGAAGCAGAAGGCATCAAGAAGAGGTGGCAAGAATACACAGAGGAATTATACCAGAAAGATATGGATGTCTCGTACACCCCAGGTAGTGTGGTTGCTGACCTTGAGCCAGACATCCTGGAAAGTGAAGTCAAATGGGCCTCAGAAAGCACTGCAAATAACAAGGCCAGTGGAAGTGATGGTATTCCAGCTGAACTATTTAAAATTTTAAAAGATGATGCTGTTAAGGTGCTACACTCAATATGCCAGCAAATTTGGAAAACTCAGCAGTGGCCAGAAGATTGGAGAAGATCAGTCTACATCCCAATCCCAAAGAAGGGCAGTGCCAAAGAATGCTCCAACTACCGCACAATTGCACTCATTTCACACGCTAGCAAGGTTATGCTTAAAATTCTACAAGGAAGGCTCAAGCAGTATGTGGATCGAGAACTCCCAGAAGTGCAAGCTGGATTTAGAAGAGGCAGAAGAACCAGAGACCAAATTGCAAACATGCGCTGGATTATGGAGAAAGCTAGAGAGTTCCAGAAAGACATCTACTTCTGCTTCATTGACTACGCAAAAGCCTTTGACTGTGTCGACCACAGCAAACTATGGCAAGTTCTAAAGAAATGGGAGTGCCTGATCACCTCATCTGTCTCCCGAGAAATCTCTATGTGGGACAAGAAGCTACAGTTAGAACTGGATATGGAACAACTGATTGGTTCAAAATTGGAAAAGGAGTACGACAAGGCTGTATTTTGTCTCCCTGCTTATTTAATTTATGTTGTGACGTGGGGTTTGTGATTTCAGCTCTCTTGACATAATATGCTGGAGACAGTTCTCTAGTAACACTTCTTTCTTAAAGCAAACAAGACTGAGACCTGAGGAGGGGAGAGCTACATTTATAGGGACAGGGAACTAGCTAGAAAGGATACATTTTGGAGGGAACAATATCAGGCAATCACAGTCCTGCCTTTTGGAGGAAACCAATAAGACAGAGGATCCAAATACAGCAGCTAAAATGAACCAATAGTAGCTGTACCCTCTGGAACCAAAAGGCAGTTACTTTACCCTAATGCAAATACAGACAATAATAATACAGATATAAAATCCTTTGACTCAATACACAACAATTTATATGCAGAATGCATCATGCGAAAGGCTGGGCTGGATGAATCCCAAGCTGGAATTAAGATTGCCGGAAGAAATATCAACAACCTCAGATATGCAGATGACACAACCTTGATGGCAGAAAGTGAGGAGGAATTAAAGAACCTTTTAATGAGGGTGAAAGAGGAGAGCGCAAAATATGGTCTGAAGCTCAACATCAAAAAAACAAAGATCATGGCCACTGGTCCCATCACCTCCTGGCAAATAGAAGGGGACGAAATGGAGGCAGTGAGAGATTTTACTTTCTTGGGCTCCATGATCACTGCAGATGGTGACAGCAGCCACATAATTAAAAGACGCCTGCTTCTTGGGAGAAGGGCAATGACAGGCCTAGACAGCATCTTGAGAAGTAGAGACATCCCCTTGCCAACAAAGGTCCGTATAGTTAAAGCCATGGTTTTCCCAGTAGTGATGTATGGAAGTGAGAGCTGGACCATAAAGAAGGCTGATCGCCGAAGAATTGATGCTTTTGAATTCTGGTGCTGGAGGAGACTCTTGAGAGTCCCATGGACTGCAAGAAGATCAAACACATCCATTCTTAAAGAAATCAGCCCTGAGTGCTCACTGGAAGGACAGATCGTGAAGCTGAGGCTCCTGTACTTTGGCCACCTCATGAGAAGAGAAGACTCCCTGGAGAAGACACTGATGCTGGGAAAGATGGAGGGCACAAGGAGAAGGGGGCGACAGAGGACGAGATGGTTGGATAGTGTTTTCGAGGTTACCAGCATGAGTTTGACCAAACTGTGGGAGGTAGTGGAGGACAGAGGTGCCTGGCGTGCTCTGGTCCATGGGGTCACGAAGAGTCGGACACGACTAAACGAGTAAACAACAACAACCTAGGGAAGTTTTTTAATGTTTACTTTTTTATTACCTTTTTATATGTTTTGGAAGCCGCCCAGAGTGGCTAGAGCAACCCAGGCAGATGGATGTGGTATAAATACAGTGGTACCTCGGGTTACATATGGTCCAGGTTACATATGCTTCAGGTTACAGACTCCGGTAACCCAGTAATAGTGCTTCAGGTTAAGAAATTTGCTTCTGAGAACAGAAATCGTGATCCAGCGGTGCGGCAACAGCAGGAGGCCCCATTAGCTAAAGTGGTGCTTCAGGTTAAGAACAGTTTCAGTTTAAGAACGGACCTCCGGAACGAATTAAGTACTTAAGCTGAGGTACCACTGTAGTAAAATTCTTGTTACAGAACAGGGCACCCCTATTTTCATCGGAGAAATGTTGGAGGGTATGCTTTTGTCCTCACCTCAGTTTTGACTACGGGCTCCTCACACAGCTCCTGACTCACGACAGTGTGTTGCCCATAGCTCAGTTCTGACTAAAGGATTTTATGCAGCCACTGCTGGCGGAGACCTTTTGGGACCCAAAATATCCAACGCCACTAAATTCTGGTGTAATTTTAACATAATAGTGTAAACAGGGATCAACATACAAACACTGAGAAGCCATTCCCCCCCCTCTACTTTATATGGAAACAACTGGAAAAACCTCTGTGATTGAGGCTATCAACATGGCGCCTTTTTGTACAACGAACACTTCTGAGGTCATTCTTACTACTGCTTTACTACTACTTTACTACTACTTTACTACCACTTTACTACTACTTTACTATCACTTTACTACTACTTTACTACCACTTTACTACTACTTTACTACCACTTTACTACTGCTTTACTACTACTTTACTACTACTTTACTATCACTTTACTACTACTTTACTACTGCTTTACTACTACTTTACTACTGCTTTACTACAATTTTACTACTGCTTTACTACCGCTTTACTATTCTTTACTACCATTTTACTACTACCTTACTACTGCTTTACTTCCATTTAACTACTATTTTTCTACAATTTTACTACAACTTTACTACTACTTTAAAGTTCTTTTACTGCTATTCCACCACTTTACTATTGGACCATTTAAATACCACTTTACTACTTCTTTACTACTATCTTACTGCTGTTTCACTACTGCCTTACTACCATTTTACTACTATTTTACTAATGCGTTACTACTACTTTACTGCTATTTTACTGCTACTATTCCACCACTTTACTATTGTTTTACCATTACTTAACAGCTACTTCCCTACTGGTTTACTAATGCTTTACTACAACTTTACTTCCACTTTACTGCTGCTACTATTTATACCCCTATTTATACAGTAGACCTTCCTGAACAATGGCATGCCTGTCTATAGTAACAAATAGTATTGTTCCTATAATATAGTATTTGTACTATAGTAACAAATAGTATTGTTACTATATTGTTACGACAACTTAACCTGCTTTACTAATGCGTGACAAAGCTGCATTTGGTGAGCCAGCGCAGCACACGGAAACGCCGTTTACCTTCCCGCCAGTAAGCGGTCCCTATTTATCTACTTGCACCCGGGGTTGCTTTCGAACTGCTAGGTTGGCAGGCTCTGGGACCAAGCAACAGGAGCGCACCCAGCCGTGTGGATTCGAACCGCCGACCTTTTGATCAGCAGGCCCTAGGAGCTGAGGCTTTTACCCACAGCGCCACCCGCATCCCTACGCCAACTTAACCGGCAGAAAAATATTTTTTTGAAAAAATCCGTATGCCCCGGGGTCACAATTTCATTCAAAAATCTGACTTTCAACCATTCACTCCAAAATGGTGCCAAACGGTTGCAAATGCTCCCTTGAGAGGTTTGGCGGTCGAAACAGAAGGCTTTTTATGAAAGGAAAAGAAATCAGCCCTCGACAACTTAACCTGCTTTACTACTACTTTACTACCACTTTACTACTACTTTCCTACCACTTTACTACTACTTTACTACAATTTTCTACTACTTTACTACCATTTTACTACTGCTTTACTACCGTTTTACTACTGCTTTACTACCGCTTTACTACTACTTTACTACCATTTTACTACTACCTTACTACTGCTTTACTACCATTTAACTACTATTTTTCTACAATTTTACTACTGCTTTACTACTACTTTAAAGCTATTTTACTGCTATTCCACCACTTTACTATTGGACCATTTTACTACCGCTTTACTACTTCTTTACTACTATCTTACTGCTGTTTCACTACTGCCTTACTACCATTTTACTACTATTTTACTACTGTGTTACTACTACTTTACTGCTATTTTACTGCTACTATTCCACTACTTTACTATTGTTTTACCATTACTTAACTGCTACTTCCCTACTGGTTTACTATTGCTTTACTACCACTTTACTTCCACTTTACTACTGCTACTTTATTACTTATACTACTTTACTATTTATACCCCTATTTATACAGTAGACCTTCCTGAACAATGGCATGCCTGTCTATAGTAACAAATAGTATTGTTACTATTTTATTAATTGTATATACTGCCCTTCATCCGTAGATTTAAGGTTGGTTTACGACTTAAAAATGCAAGGTAAAAAACACAAAATACACAATAAAAACAAGAACAAACCAATAAGCCTCCTCCCTCAACCTCTCCTTTGGCTTGTCCTTCACTCATGACTTCTTTCTTGTTCCTTGATCTTAACTTCCTCACTTTTGCAAACCTTCCAGTTGTCACTAATTTTGCCGGGACACTCCCAGATTTATTGAAGCTGTCCTGGTTTCTGATGTTATCCTGCTTTTCCTTAGGACGTCCCTATGTTCATGGGAGAAATGTTGGATGGTATGGAGTTATACATAGAATAGAATGATAGAATGATCTCGATACGAATCCAAGGCAGACCTTTTAACATCACAGTAATCCAAGTTTATGCACCAACTACTGGTGCTGAAGAAACTGAAACTGACCAATTCTATGAAGACTTACAACACCTTATAGAAGTGACACCAAAGAAGGATGTTCTTCTCATTATAGGGGATTGGAATGCTAAAGTAGGGAGGCAAGAGATAAGAGGAACAACTGGCAAGTTTGGCCTTGGAGATCAAAACGAAGCAGGGCAAAGGCTAATAGAGTTCTGTCAAGAGAACAAGCTGGTCATCACAAACACGCTTTTCCAACAACACAAGAGACAACTCTACACATGGACATCACCAGATGGGCAGCATCGAAATCAGATTGATTATATTCTCTGCAGCCAAAGATGGAGAGGCTCTATACAGTCAGCAAAAACAAGACCTGGAGCTGACTGTGGCTCAGATCATCAGCTTCTTATAGCAAAATTCAAACTTAAACTGAAGAAAGTAGGGAAAACCACTGGGTCGGTAAGATATCATCTAAGTCAAATCCCTTATGAATACACAGTGGAAGTGACGAACAGGTCTAAGGATTTAGATTTGGTGGACAGAATGCCTGAAGAACTATGGATGGAGGCTGGTAACATTGTACAGGAGGCAACAACGAAAACCATCCCAATGAAAAGGAAATGCAAGAAAGCAAAGTGGCTGTCCAACGAGGCCTTACAAACAGCGGAGGAGAGAAGGCAAGCAAAATGCGAGGGAGATAGTGAAAGATACAGGAAACTGAATGCAGATTTCCAAAGAATAGCAAGGAGAGACAAGAAGGCCTTCTTAAACGAGCAATGCAAACAATAGAGGAAAACAACAGAATGGGAAGAACCAGAGATCTGTTCAAGAAAATTGGAGCTATGAAAGGAACATTTCGTACAAAGATTACCATAATAAAGGACAAAAGTGGTAAGGACCTAACAGAAGCAGAAGACATCAAGAAGAGGTGGCAAGAATACACAGAGGAATTATACCAGAAAGATATGGATGTCTCGTACACCCCAGGTAGTGTGGTTGCTGACCTTGAGCCAGACATCCTGGAAAGTGAAGTCAAATGGGCCTTAGAAAGCACTGCAAATAACAAGGCCAGTGGAAGTGATGGTATTCCAGCTGAACTATTTAAAATTTTAAAAGATGATGCTGTTAAGGTGCTACACTCAATATGCCAGCAAATTTGGAAAACTCAGCAGTGGCCAGAAGATTGGAGAAGATCAGTCTACATCCCAATCCCAAAGAAGGGCAGTGCCAAAGAATGCTCCAACTACCGCACAATTGCACTCATTTCACACGCTAGCAAGGTTATGCTTAAAATTCTACAAGGAAGGCTCAAGCAGTATGTGGATCGAGAACTCCCAGAAGTGCAAGCTGGATTTAGAAGAGGCAGAAGAACCAGAGACCAAATTGCAAACATGCGCTGGATTATGGAGAAAGCTAGAGAGTTCCAGAAAGACATCTACTTCTGCTTCATTGACTACGCAAAAGCCTTTGACTGTGTCGACCACAGCAAACTATGGCAAGTTCTTAAAGAAATGGGAGTGCCTGATCACCTCATCTGTCTCCCGAGAAATCTCTATGTGGGACAAGAAGCTACAGTTAGAACTGGATATGGAACAACTGATTGGTTCAAAATTGGAAAAGGAGTACGACAAGGCTGTATTTTGTCTCCCTGCTTATTTAATTTATGTTGTGACGTGGGGTTTGTGATTTCAGCTCTCTTGACATAATATGCTGGAGACAGTTCTCTAGTAACACTTCTTTATTAAAGCAAACAAGACTGAGACCTGAGGAGGGGAGAGCTACATTTATAGGGACAGGGAACTAGCTAGAAAGGATACATTTTGGAGGGAACAATATCAGGCAATCACAGTCCTGCCTTTTGGAGGAAACCAATAAGACAGAGGATCCAAATACAGCAGCTTAAATGAACCAATAGTAGCTGTACCCTCTGGAACCAAAAGGCAGTTACTTTACCCTAATGCAAATACAGACAATAATAATACAGATATAAAATCCTTTGACTCAATACACAACAATTTATATGCAGAATGCATCATGCGAAAGGCTGGGCTGGATGAATCCCAAGTTGGAATTAAGATTGCCGGAAGAAATATCAACAACCTCAGATATGCAGATGACACAACCTTGATGGCAGAAAGTGAGGAGGAATTAAAGAACCTTTTAATGAGGGTGAAAGAGGAGAGCGCAAAATATGGTCTGAAGCTCAACATCAAAAAAACAAAGATCATGGCCACTGGTCCCATCACCTCCTGGCAAATAGAAGGGGAAGAAATGGAGGCAGTGACAGATTTTACTTTCTTGGGCTCCACGATCACTGCAGATGGTGACAGCAGCCACAAAATTAAAAGACGCCTGCTTCTTGGGAGAAAGGCAATGACAGGCCTAGACAGCATCTTGAGAAGTAGAGACGTCCCCTTGCCAACAAAGGTCCGTATAGTTAAAGCCATGGTTTTCCCAGTAGTGATGTATGGAAGTGAGAGCTGGACCATAAAGAAGGCTGATCGCCGAAGAATTGATGCTTTTGAATTCTGGTGCTGGAGGAGACTCTTGAGAGTCCCATGGACTGCAAGAAGATCAAACGCATCCATTCTTAAGGAAATCAGCCCTGAGTGCTCACTGGAAGGACAGATCGTGAAGCTGAGGCTCCTGTACTTTGGCCACCTCATGAGAAGAGAAGACTCCCTGGAGAAGACACTGATGCTGGGAAAGATGGAGGGCACAAGGAGAAGGGGGCGACAGAGGACCAGATGGTTGGATAGTGTTTTCGAGGTTACCAGCATGAGTTTGACCAAACTGCGGGAGGTAGTGGAGGACAGAGGTGCCTGGCGTGCTCTGGTCCATGGGGTCACGAACAGTCGGACACGACTAAACGACTAAACAACAACAACCTAGGGAAGTTTTTTAATGTTTACTGTTTTATTACCTTTTTATATGTTTTGGAAGCCACCCAGAGTGGCTAGAGCAACCCAGGCAGATGGATGTGGTATAAATACAGTGGTACCTCGGGTTACATATGCTTGAGGTTACATATGCTTCAGGTTACAGATGCTTCAGGTTACAGACTCCGCTAACCCAGAAATAGTGCTTCAGGTTAAGAAATTTGCTTCTGAGAACAGAAATCGTGATCCGGCGGCGCGGCGACAGCAGGAGGCCCCATTAGCTAAAGTGGTGCTTCAGGTTAAGAACAGTTTCAGTTTAAGAACGGACCTCCGGAACGAATTAAGTACTTAAGCTGAGGTACCACTGTAGTAAAATTCTTGTTACAGAACAGGGCACCCCTATTTTCATCGGAGAAATGTTGGAGGGTATGCTTTTGTCCTCACCTCAGTTTTGACTACGGTCTCCTCACACAGTTCCTGACTCACGACAGTGTGTTGCCCATAGCTCTGTTGTGACTAAAGGATTTTATGCAGCCACTGCTGGCGGGGACCTTTTGGGACCCAAAATATCCAACGCCACTAAATTCTGGTGTACTTTTTAACATAATAGTGTAAACAGGGATCAACATACAAACACTGAGAAGCCATTCCCCCCGCCCCACTACCTTATATGGAAACAACTGGAAAAACCTCTGTGATTGAGGCTATCAACAAGGCGCCTTTTTGTACAACGAACACTTCTGAGGTCATTCTTACTACTGCTTTACTACCACTTTACTACCACTTTACTACTACTTTACTACCACTTTACTACTACTTTACTACTACTTTACTATCACTTTACTACTACTTTACTACCACTTTACTACCACTTTACTACTTCTTTCCTACTGCTTTACTACAATTTTACTACTGCTTTACTACCGCTTTACTATTACTTTACTATCATTTTATTACTACCTTACTACTGCTTTACTACCATTTAACTACTATTTTTCTACAATTTTACTACAACTTTACTACTACTTTAAAGTTCTTTTACTGCTATTCCACCACTTTACTATTGGAGCATTTAAATACCACTTTACTACTTCTTTACTACTATCTTACTGCTGTTTCACTCCTGCCTTACTACCATTTTACTACTATTTTACTACTGCGTTACTACTACTTTACTAATATTTTACTGCTACTATTCCACCACTTTACTATTGTTTTACCATTACTTAACAGCTACTTCCCTACTGGTTTACTATTACTTTACTACCACTTTACTTCCACTTTACTACTGCTACTTTATTACTTATACTACTTTACTATTTATACCCCTATTTATACAGTAGACCTTCCTGAACAATGGCATGCCTGTCTATAGTAACAAATAGTATTGTTCCTATAATATAGTATTTGTACTATAGTAACAAATAGTATTGTTACTATATTGTTACGACAACTTAACCTGCTTTACTAATGCGTGACAAAGCTGCATTTGGTGAGCCAGCGCAGCACACGGAAACGCCGTTTACCTTCCCGCCAGTAAGCAGTCCCTATTTATCTATTTGCACCCGGGGTTGCTTTCGAACTGCTAGGTTGGCAGGCGCTGGGACCAAGCAACAGGAGCGCACCCAGCCGCGTGGATTCGAACCGCCGACCTTTTGATCGGCAGGCCCTAGGGGCTGAGGCTTTTACCCACAGCGTCACCCGCATCCCTACGCCAACTTAACCGGCAGAAAAATATTTTTTTGAAAAAATCCCTAAGCCCCGGGGTCACAATTTGATCAATAATCTGACTTTCAAACATTCACTCTAAAATGGTGCCAAACGGTTGCAAATGCTCCCCTGAGAGGTTTGGCGGTCGAAACAGAAGGCTTTTTATCTCAGGAAAAGAATTCAGTCCTTGACAACTTAACCGTCAGAAAAAGATTTTTTTTTGAAAAAATCCCTATGCCCCGGGGTCACAATTTCATTGAAAAATCTGACTTTCGGACATTCAATCAAAAATGGTGCCAAACGGTTGCAAATGCTCCCTTGAGAGGTTTGGCGGTCGAAACAGAAGGCATTTTATGAAAGGAAAAGAAATCAGCCCTCTTAACCTGCTTCACTACTACTTTACTACCACTTTACTACTACTTTACTACCACTTTACTACTACTTTACTACAATTTTTCTACTACTTTACTACCGTTTTACTACTGCTTTACTACCGTTTTACTACTGCTTTACTACCGCTTTACTACTACTTTACTACCATTTTACTACTACCTTACTACTGCTTTACTACCATTTAACTACTATTTTTCTACAGTTTTACTACTGCTTTACTACTACTTTAAAGCTATTTTACTGCTATTCCACCACTTTACTATTGGACCATTTTACTACCGCTTTACTACTTCTTTACTACTATCTTACTGCTGTTTCACTACTGCCTTACTACCATTTTACTACTATTTTACTACTGCGTTACTACTACTTTACTGCTATTTTACTGCTACTATTCCACCACTTTACTATTGTTTTACCATTACTTAACTGCTACTTCCCTACTGGTTTACTATTGCTTTACTACCACTTTACTTCCACTTTACTACTGCTACTTTATTACTTTAACTACTTTCCTATTTAAACCCCTATTTATACAGTAGACCTTCCTGAACAATGGCATGCCTGTCTATAGTAACAAATAGTATTGTTACTATTTTATTAATTGTATATACTGCCCTTCATCCGTAGATTTAAGGTTGGTTTACGACTTAAAAATGCAAGGTAAAAAACACAAAATACACAATAAAAACAAGAACAAGAACAAACCAATAAGCCTCCTCCCTCAACCTCTCCTTTGGCTTGTCCTTCACTCATAACTTCTCTCTTGTTCCTTGATCTTAACTTCCTCACTTTTGCAAACCTTCCAGTTGTCCCTAATTTTGCCGGGACAGTCCCAGATTTATTGAAGCTGTTCTGGTTTCTGATGTTATCCTGCTTTTCCTTAGGACGTCCCTATGTTCATGGGAGAAATGTTGGATGGTATGGAGTTATACATAGAATAGAATGATAGAATGATCTCGATACCAATCCTAGGCAGACCTTTTAACATCACAGTAATCCAAGTTTATGCACCAACTACTGGTGCTGAAGAAACTGAAATTGACCAATTCTATGAAGACTTACAACACCTTATAGAAGTGACACCAAAGAAGGATGTTCTTCTCATTATAGGGGATTGGAATGCTAAAGTAGGGAGGCAAGAGATAAGAGGAACAACTGGCAAGTTTGGCCTTGGAGATCAAAACGAAGCAGGGCAAAGGCTAATAGAGTTCTGTCAAGAGAACAAGCTGGTCATCATCACAAACACGCTTTTCCAACAACACAAGAGACGACTCTACACATGGACATCACCAGATGGGCAGCATCGAAATCAGATTGATTATATTCTCTGCAGCCAAAGATGGAGAGGCTCTATACAGTCAGCAAAAACAAGACCTGGAGCTGACTGTGGCTCAGATCATCAGCTTCTTATAGCAAAATTCAAACTTAAACTGAAGAAAGTAGGGAAAACCATTGGGCCGGTAAGATATCATCTAAGTCAAATCCCTTATGAATACACAGTGGAAGCGACGAACAGGTCTAAGGATTTAGATTTGGTGGACAGAGTGCCTGAAGAACTATGGATGGAGGCTGGTAACATTGTACAGGAGGCAACAACGAAAACCATCCCAATGAAAAGGAAATGCAAGAAAGCAAAGTGGCTGTCCAACGAGGCCTTACAAACAGCGGAGGAGAGAAGGCAAGCAAAATGCGAGGGAGATAGTGAAAGATACAGGAAATTGAATGCAGATTTCCAAAGAACAGCAAGGAGAGACAAGAAGGCCTTCTTAAACGAGCAATGCAAACAACAGAGGAAAACAACAGAATGGGAAGAACCAGAGATCTGTTCAAGAAAATTGGAGCTATGAAAGGAACATTTCGTACAAAGATTACCATAATAAAGGACAAAAGTGGTAAGGACCTAACAGAAGCAGAAGACATCAAGAAGAGGTGGCAAGAATACACAGAGGAATTATACCAGAAAGCTATGGATGTCTCGTACACCCCAGGTAGTGTGGTTGCTGACCTTGAGCCAGACATCCTGGAAAGTGAAGTCAAATGGGCCTCAGAAAGCACTGCAAATAACAAGGCCAGTGGAAGTGATGCTATTCCAGCTGAACTATTTAAAATTTTAAAAGATGATGCTGTTAAGGTGCTACACTCAATATGCCAGCAAATTTGGAAAACTCAGCAGTGGCCAGAAGATTGGAGAAGATCAGTCTACATCCCAATCCCAAAGAAGGGCAGTGCCAAAGAATGCTCCAACTACCGCACAATTGCACTCATTTCACACGCTAGCAAGGTTATGCTTAAAATTCTACAAGGAAGGCTCAAGCAGTATGTGGATCGAGAACTCCCAGAAGTGCAAGCTGGATTTAGAAGAGGCAGAAGAACCAGAGACCAAATTGCAAACATGCGCTGGATTATGGAGAAAGCTAGAGAGTTCCAGAAAGACATCTACTTCTGCTTCATTGACTACGCAAAAGCCTTTGACTGTGTCGACCACAGCAAACTATGGCAAGTTCTTAAAGAAATGGGAGTGCCTGATCACCTCATCTGTCTCCCGAGAAATCTCTATGTGGGACAAGAAGCTACAGTTAGAACTGGATATGGAACAACTGATTGGTTCAAAATTGGAAAAGGAGTACGACAAGGCTGTATTTTGTCTCCCTGCTTATTTAATTTATGTTGTGACGTGGGGTTTGTGATTTCAGCTCTCTTGACATAATATGCTGGAGACAGTTCTCTAGTAACACTTCTTTATTAAAGCAAACAAGACTGAGACCTGAGGAGGGGAGAGCTACATTTATAGGGACAGGGAACTAGCTAGAAAGGATACATTTTGGAGGGAACAATATCAGGCAATCACAGTCCTGCCTTTTGGAGGAAACCAATAAGGCAGAGGATCCAAATACAGCAGCTTAAATGAACCAATAGTAGCTGTACCCTCTGGAACCAAAAGGCAGTTACTTTACCCTAATGCAAATACAAACAATAATAATACAGATATAAAATCCTTTGACTCAATACACAACAATTTATAGAAGACACTGATGCTGGGAAAGATGGAGGGCACAAGGAGAAGGGGGCGACAGAGGACCAGATGGTTGGATAGTGTTTTCGAGGTTACCAGCATGAGTTTGACCAAACTGCGGGAGGTAGTGGAGGACAGAGGTGCCTGGCGTGCTCTGGTCCATGGGGTCACGAAGAGTCGGACACGACTAAACGACTAAACAACAACAACCTAGGGAAGTTTTTTAATGTTTACTGTTTTATTACCTTTTTATATGTTTTGGAAGACGCCCAGAGTGGCTAGAGCAACCCAGGCAGATGGATGTGGTATAAATACAGTGGTACCTCGGGTTACATATGCTTCAGGTTACATATGCTTCAGGTTACAGATGCTTCAGGTTACAGACTCCGCTAACCCAGAAATAGTGCTTCAGGTTAAGAAATTTGCTTCTGAGAACAGAAATCGTGATCCGGCGGCACGGCAACAGCAGGAGGCCCCATTAGCTAAAGTGGTGCTTCAGGTTAAGAACAGTTTCAGTTTAAGAACGGACCTCCGGAACGAATTAAGTACTTAAGCTGAGGTACCACTGTAGTAAAATTCTTGTTACAGAACAGGGCACCCCTATTTTCATCGGAGAAATGTTGGAGGGTATGCTTTTGTCCTCACCTCAGTTTTGACTACGGGCTCCTCATACAGTTCCTGACTCACGACAGTGTGTTGCCCATAGCTCAGTTCTGACTAAAGGATTTTATGCAGCCACTGCTGGCGGGGACCTTTTGGGACCCAAAATATCCAACGCCACTAAATTCTGGTGTACTTTTTAACATAATAGTGTAAACAGGGATCAAAATACAAACACTGAGAAGCCATTCCCCCCCGCCCCACTACTTTATATGGAAACAACTAGAAAAACCTCTGTGATTGAGGCTATCAACATGGCGCCTTTTTGTACAACGAATACTTCTGAGGTCATTCTTACTACTGCTTTACTACTACTTTACTACTACTTTACTACCACTTTACTACTACTTTACTACTACTTTACTATCACTTTACTACTACTTTACTACCACTTTACTACCACTTTACTACTACTTTACTACCACTTTACTACTACTTTACTATCACTTTACTACTACTTTACTACCACTTTACTACTACTTTACTATCACTTTACTACTACTTTACTACCACTTTACTACCACTTTACTACTGCTTTACTACAACTTTACTATCACTTTTCTACTACTTTACTACCACTTTACTACTACTTTACTACTGCTTTACTACAATTTTACTACTGCTTTACTAACGCTTTACTATTACTTTACTACCATTTTACTACTACCTTACTACTGCTTTACTTCCATTTAGCTACTAGTTTACTACTACTTTAAAGTTCTTTTACTGCTATTCCACCACTTTACTATTGGACCATTTAAATACCACTTTACTACTTCTTTACTACTATCTTACTGCTGTTTCACTACTGCCTTACTACCATTTTACTACTATTTTACTACTGCGTTACTACTACTTTACTACTACTTTACTGCTATTTTACTGCTACTATTCCACCACTTTACTATTGTTTTACCATTACTTAACAGCTACTTCCCTACTGGTTTACTATTGCTTTACTACCACTTTACTTCCACTTTCCTACTGCTACTTTATTACTTATACTACTTTACTATTTATACCCCTATTTATACAGTAGACCTTCCTGAACAATGTCATGCCTGTCTATAGTAACAAATAGTATTGTTCCTATAATATAGTATTTGTACTATAGTAACAAATAGTATTGTTACTATATTGTTACGACAACTTAACCTGCTTTACTAATGCGTGACAAAGCTGCAAATGGTGAGCCAGCGCAGCACACGGAAACGCCGTTTACCTTCCCGCCAGTAAGCGGTCCCTATTTATCTACTTGCACCCGGGGTTGCTTTCGAACTGCTAGGTTGGCAGGCGCTGGGACCAAGCAACAGGAGCGCACCCAGCCGTGTGGATTCGAACCGCCGACCTTTTGATCGGCAGGCCCTAGGGGCTGAGGCTTTTACCCACAGCGCCACCCGCATCCCTACGCCAACTTAACCGGCAGAAAAATATTTTTTTGAAAAAATCCCAAAGCCCCGGGGTCACAATTTGATCAATAATCTGACTTTCAACCATTCACTCTAAAATGGTGCCAAACGGTTGCAAATGCTCCCTTGAGAGGTTTGGCGGTCGAAACAGAAGGCTTTTTATGAAAGGAAAAGAAATCAGCCCTCGACAACTTAACCTGCTTTACTACTACTTTACTACCACTTTACTACTACTTTCCTACCACTTTACTACTACTTTACTACAATTTTTCTACTACCTTACTACCATTTTACTACTGCTTTACTAAAGTTTTACTACCGCTTTACTACCGCTTTACTACTACTTTACTACCATTTTACTACTACCTTACTACTGCTTTACTACCATTTAACTACTATTTTTCTACAATTTTACTACCGCTTTACTAAAACTTAAAAGCTATTTTACTGCTATTCCACCACTTTACTATTGGACCATTTTACTACCGCTTTACTACTTCTTTACTACTATCTTACTGCTGTTTCACTACTGCCTTACTACCATTTTACTACTATTTTACTACTGCGTTACTACTACTTTACTGCTATTTTACTGCTACTATTCCACCACTTTACTATTGTTTTACCATTACTTAACAGCTACTTCCCTACTGGTTTACTATTACTTTACTAAGATTTTACTTCCACTTTACTACTGCTACTTTATTACTTATACTACTTTACTATTTATACCCCTATTTATACAGTAGACCTTCCTAAACAATGGCATGCCTGTCTATAGTAACAAATAGTATTGTTACTATAATATAGTATTTGTACTATAGTAACAAATAGTATTGTTACTATATTGTTACGACAACTTAACCTGCTTTACTAATGCGTGACAAAGCTGCATTTGGTGAGCCAGCGCAGCACACGGAAACGCCGTTTACCTTCCCGCCAGTAAGCGGTCCCTATTTATCTATTTGCACCCGGGGCTGCTTTCGAACTGCTAGGTTGGCAGGCGCTGGGACCAAGCAACAGGAGCGCACCCAGCCGTGTGGATTCGAACCGCCGACCTTTTGATCGGCAGGCCCTAGGGTATGAGGCTTTTACCCACAGCGCCACCCGCATCCCTACGCCAACTTAACCGGCAGAAAAATATTTTTTTGAAAAAATCCCTAAGCCCCGGGGTCACAATTTGATCAAAAATCTGACTTTCGGCCATTCAATCAAAAATGGTGCCAAACGGTTGCAAATGCTCCCCTGAGAAGTTTGGCGGTCGAAACAGAAGGCTTTTTATCTCAGGAAAAGAATTCAGTCCTTGACAACTTAACCGGCAGAAAAAGATTTTTTTTTGAAAATATCCCAAAGCCCCGGTGACACAATTTCATTCAAAAATCTGACTTTCGGCCATTCAATCAAAAATGGTGCCAAACGGTTGCAAATGCTCCCTTGAGAGGTTTGGCGGTTGAAACAGAAGGCATTTTATGAAAGGAAAAGAAATCAGCCCTCTTAACCTGCTTCACTACTACTTTACTACCACTTTACTACTACTTTACTACCACTTTACTACTACTTTACTACAATTTTTCTACTACTTTACTACCATTTTACTACTGCTTTACTACCGTTTTACTACTGCTTTACTACCGCTTTACTACTACTTTACTACCATTTTACTACTACCTTACTACTGCTTTACTACCATTTAACTACTATTTTTCTACAATTTTACTACTACTTTAAAGCTATTTTACTGCTATTCCACCACTTTACTATTGGAACATTTTACTACCGCTTTACTACTTCTTTACTACTATCTTACTGCTGTTTCACTACTGCCTTACTACCATTTTACTACTATTTTACTACTGCGTTACTACTACTTTACTGCTATTTTACTGCTACTATTCCACCACTTTACTATTGTTTTACCATTACTTAACTGCTACTTCCCTACTGGTTTACTATTGCTTTACTACCACTTTACTTCCACTTTACTACTGCTACTTTATTACTTATACTACTTTCCTATTTATACCCCTATTTATACAGACCTTCCTGAACAATGGCATGCCTGTCTATAGTAACAAATAGTATTGTTACTATTTTATTAATTGTATATACTGCCCTTCATCCGTAGATTTAAGGTTGGTTTACGACTTAAAAATGCAAGGTAAAAAACACAAAATACACAATAAAAACAAGAACAAGAACAAACCAATAAGCCTCCTCCCTCAATTTCTCCTTTGGCTTGTCCTTCACTCATGACTTCTCTCTTGTTCCTTGATCTTAACTTCCTCACTTTTGCAAACCTTCCAGTTGTCCCTAATTTTGCCGGGACAGTCCCAGATTTATTGAAGCTGTCCTGGTTTCTGATGTTATCCTGCTTTTCCTTAGGACGTCCCTATGTTCATGGGAGAAATGTTGGATGGTATGGAGTTATACATAGAATAGAATGATAGAATGATCTCGATACGAATCCAAGGCAGACCTTTTAACATCACAGTAATCCAAGTTTATGCACCAACTACTGGTGCTGAAGAAACTGAAATTGACCAATTCTATGAAGACTTACAACACCTTATAGAAGTGACACCAAAGAAGGATGTTCTTCTCATTATAGGGGATTGGAATGCTAAAGTAGGGAGGCAAGAGAAAAGAGGAACAACTGGCAAGTTTGGCCTTGGAGATCAAAACGAAGCAGGGCAAAGGCTAATTCAGATTTCCAAAGAATAGCAAGGAGAGACAAGAAGGCCTTCTTAAACGAGCAATGCAAACAATAGAGGAAAACAACAGAATGGGAAGAACCAGAGATCTGTTCAAGAAAATTGGAGCTATGAAAGGAACATTTCGTACAAAGATTACCATAATAAAGGACAAAAGTGGTAAGGACCTAAGAGAAGCAGAAGACATCAAGAAGAGGTGGCAAGAATACACAGAGGAATTATACCAGAAAGATATGGATGTCTCGTACACCCCAGGTAGTGTGGTTGCTGACCTTGAGCCAGACATCCTGGAAAGTGAAGTCAAATGGGCCTCAGAAAGCACTGCAAATAACAAGGCCAGTGGAAGTGATGGTATTCCAGCTGAACTATTTAAAATTTTAAAAGATGATGCTGTTAAGGTGCTACACTCAATATGCCAGCAAATTTGGAAAACTCAGCAGTGGCCAGAAGATTGGAGAAGATCACTCTACATCCCAATCCCAAAGAAGGGCAGTGCCAAAGAATGCTCCAACTACCGCACAATTGCACTCATTTCACACGCTAGCAAGGTTATGCTTAAAATTCTACAAGGAAGGCTCAAGCAGTATGTGGATCGAGAACTCCCAGAAGTGCAAGCTGGATTTAGAAGAGGCAGAAGAACCAGAGACCAAATTGCAAACATGCGCTGGATTATGGAGAAAGCTAGAGAGTTCCAGAAAGACATCTACTTCTGCTTCATTGACTACGCAAAAGCCTTTGACTGTGTCGACCACAGCAAACTATGGCAAGTTCTTAAAGAAATGGGAGTGCCTGATCACCTCATCTGTCTCCCGAGAAATCTCTATGTGGGACAAGAAGCTACAGTTAGAACTGGATATGGAACAACTGATTGGTTCAAAATTGGAAAAGGAGTACGACAAGGCTGTATTTTGTCTCCCTGCTTATTTAATTTATGTTGTGACGTGGGGTTTGTGATTTCAGCTCTCTTGACATAATATGCTGGAGACAGTTCTCTAGTAACACTTCTTTATTAAAGCAAACAAGACTGAGACCTGAGGAGGGATGAGCTACATTTATAGGGACAGGGAACTAGCTAGAAAGGATACATTTTGGAGGGAACAATATCAGGCAATCACAGTCCTGCCTTTTGGAGGAAACCAATAAGACAGAGGATCCAAATACAGCAGCTTAAATGAACCAATAGTAGCTGTACCCTGTGGAACCAAAAGGCAGTTACTTTACCCTAATGCAAATACAGACAATAATAATACAGATATAAAATCCTTTGACTCAATACACAACAATTTATATGCAGAATGCATCATGCGAAAGGCTGGGCTGGATGAATCCCAAGCTGGAATTAAGATTGCCGGAAGAAATATCAACAACCTCAGATATGCAGATGACACAACCTTGATGGCAGAAAGTGAGGAGGAATTAAAGAACCTTTTAATGAGGGTGAAAGAGGAGAGCGCAAAATATGGTCTGAAGCTCAACATCAAAAAAACAAAGATCATGGCCACTGGTCCCATCACCTCCTGGCAAATAGAAGGGGAAGAAATGGAGGCAGTGACAGATTTTACTTTCTTGGGCTCCACGATCACTGCAGATGGTGACAGCAGCCACATAATTAAAAGACGCCTGCTTCTTGGGAGAAGGGCAATGACAAGCCTAGACAGCATCTTGAGAAGTAGAGACGTCCCCTTGCCAACAAAGGTCCGTATAGTTAAAGCCATGGTTTTCCCAGTAGTGATGTATTGAAGTGAGAGCTGGACCATAAAGAAGGCTGATCGCCGAAGAATTGATGCTTTTGAATTCTGGTGCTGGAGGAGACTCTTGAGAGTCCCATGGACTGCAAGAAGATCAAACTCATCCATTCTTAAGGAAATCAGCCCTGAGTGCTCACTGGAAGGACAGATCGTGAAGCTGAGGCTCCTGTACTTTGGCCACCTCATGAGAAGAGAAGACTCCCTGGAGAAGACACTGATGCTGGGAAAGATGGAGGGCACAAGGAGAAGGGGGCGACAGAGGACGAGATGGTTGGATAGTGTTTTCGAGGTTAACAGCATGAGTTTGACCAAACTGCGGGAGGTAGTGGAGGACAGAGGTGCCTGGCGTGCTCTGGTCCATGGGGTCACGAAGAGTCGGACACGACTAAACGACTAAACAACAACAACCTAGGGAAGTTTTTTAATGTTTACTGTTTTATTACCTTTTTATATGTTTTGGAAGCCGCCCAGAGTGGCTAGAGCAACCCAGGCAGATGGATGTGGTATAAATACAGTGGTACCTCGGGTTACATATGGTCCAGGTTACATATGCTTCAGGTTACAGATGCTTCAGGTTACAGACTCCGCTAACCCAGAAATAGTGCTTCAGGTTAAGAAATTTGCTTCTGAGAACAGAAATCGTGATCCGGCGGCGCGGCAACAGCAGGAGGCCCCATTAGCTAAAGTGGTGCTTCAGCTTAAGAACAGTTTCAGTTTAAGAACGGACCTCCGGAACGAATTAAGTACTTAACCTGAGGTACCACTGTAGTAAAATTGTTGTTACAGAACAGGGCACCCCTATTTTCATCGGAGAAATGTTGGAGGGTATGCTTTTGTCCTCACCTCAGTTTTGACTACGGGCTCCTCACACAGCTCCTGACTCACGACAGTGTGTTGCCCATAGCTCAGTTCTGACTAAAGGATTTTATGCAGCCACTGCTGGCGGGGACCTTTTGGGACCCAAAATATCCAACGCCACTAAATTCTGGTGTACTTTTTAACATAATAGTGTAAACAGGGATCAACATACAAACACTGAGAAGCCATTCCCCCCCGCCCCACTACTTTATATGGAAACAACTGGAAAAACCTCTGTGATTGAGGCTATCAACATGGCGCCTTTTTCTACAACGAACACTTCTAGGGTCATTCTTACTACTGTTTTACTACTACTTTACTACTACTTTACTCCTACTTTACTACCACTTTACTACTACTTTACTACTACTCTACTATCACTTTACTACTACTTTACTAGTACTTTACTATCACTTTACTACCACTTTACTACCACTTTACTACTACTTTACTACTACTTTACTACCACTTTACTACTACTTTACTATCACTTTACTACTACTTTACTACCACTTTACTACTACTTTACTACTACTTTACTATCACTTTACTACTACTGTACTATCACTTTACTACTACTTTACTACAACTTTACTATCACTTTTCTACTACTTTACTACCACTTTACTACTACTTTACTACTGCTTTACTACAATTTTACTACTGCTTTACTACCGCTTTACTATTACTTTACTACCATTTTACTACTACCTTACTACTGCTTTACTTCCATTTAACTACTAGTTTACTACTACTTTAAAGTTCTTTTACTGCTATTACACCACTTTACTATTGGACCATTTAAATACCACTTTACTACTTCTTTACTACTATCTTACTGCTGTTTCACTACTGCCTTACTACCATTTTACTACTGCGTTACTACTACTTTACTGCTATTATACTGCTACTATTCCACCACTTTACTATTGTTTTACCATTACTTAACAGCTATTTCCCTACTGGTTTACTATTGCTTTACTACCACTTTACTTCCACTTTCCTACTGCTACTTTATTACTTATACTACTTTACTATTTATACCCCTATTTATACAGTAGACCTTCCTGAACAATGGCATGCCTGTCTATAGTAACAAATAGTATTGTTCCTATAATATAGTATTTGTACTATAGTAACAAATAGTATTGTTACTATATTGTTACGACAACTTAACCTGCTTTACTAATGCGTGACAAAGCTGCAATTGGTGAGCCAGCGCAGCACACGGAAACGCCGTTTACCTTCCCGCCAGTAAGCGGTCCCTATTTATCTACTTGCACCCGGGGTTGCTTTCGAACTGCTAGGTTGGCAGGCGCTGGGACCAAGCAACAGGAGCGCACCCAGCCGTGTGGATTCGAACCGCCGACCTTTTGATCGGCAGGCCCTAGGGGCTGAGGCTTTTACCCACAGCGCCACCCGCATCCCTATGCCAACTTAACCGGCAGAAAAATATTTTTTTGAAAAAATCCCAAAGCCCCGGGGTCACAATTTGATCAATAATCTGACTTTCAGCCATTCACTCTAAAATGGTGCCAAACGGTTGCAAATGCTCCCTTGAGAGGTTTGGCGGTCGAAACAGAAGGCTTTTTATGAAAGGAAAAGAAATCAGCCCTCGACAACTTAACCTGCTTTACTACTACTTTACTACCACTTTACTACTACTTTCCTACCACTTTACTACTACTTTACTACAATTTTTCTACTACCTTACTACCATTTTACTACTGCTTTACTAAAGTTTTACTACCGCTTTACTACCGCTTTACTACTACTTTACTACCATTTTACTACTACCTTACTACTGCTTTACTACCACTTAACTACTATTTTTCTACAATTTTACTACTGCTTTACTACTACTTTAAAGCTATTTTACTGCTATTCCACCACTTTACTATTGGACCATTTTACTACCGCTTTACTACTTCTTTACTACTATCTTACTGCTGTTTCACTACTGCCTTACTACCATTTTACTACTATTTTACTACTGCGTTACTACTACTTTACTGCTACTATTCCACCACTTTACTATTGTTTTACCATTACTTAACTGCTACTTCCCTACTGGTTTACTATTGCTTTACTACCACTTTACTTCCACTTTACTACTGCTACTTTATTACTTATACTACTTTCCTATTTATACCCCTATTTATACAGACCTTCCTGAACAATGGCATGCCTGTCTATAGTAACAAATAGTATTGTTACTATTTTATTAATTGTATATCTAAACGGAGGTCTTTATCCCTAGAGGCACATCCAGGTGTAAAGCTATGAGACTCTAGCTCTAACTTTGGAAGCTATGCCTTCAACTGAATTAACCCTTGAATACATTTCATCTCGGCTTGCAGATGAACAGGATAAAAGGCAAAGAGAAAGAGGTCTGTCTTTAAAGGGAAGTTATGCTGTGCCTAAGAGTGTTGATGCTGAGTTTGAGTTGCTATCAAAGGGTTAAAGGGTAGCAGAAACGCTCTAATCACTGAGCAGCTGGAGGTCATTAGGCTTCCAGGAACATGAGTTTGTATAAATAGTCTCCTGTGTGTTTGTTCTCCCTTTTCTTTCTCCCCCTTTTTTGGGCGTGTTTGCTGAGATGTGTGGTTCTTTGCCAGGGTTTTTTTTTGTTTTTGTAAATAAACCTTATCTTTGAGTTACAAACCGCATGCTCCAAGACTCCTCTTTGAAAAGATACTGCCTCTCCTGCCCTTCTTCAACTGCTGTGCGAAATACTCTGCTGTAGTGGGACTTGTAACGATGGAAGCGCACTGGGCATTTACATTAAACTAATTAAAGTTTAATGGGACAGGTTATGGATGTTTGTACATCAAGAAGGAGCTAAGAAGTGCAGTTCAGAGTGATTTATGAAAGGACTGGAGCGAAGACAGAAGCGGTTGCCGACAACGAAAGCCTTCAAAGCAGCTTGAGTCCTGCAACGTGCCTAGAAAAGTTTTAAACAGGCACTGAGCAGTTTGTACTCGCTGGAAGACGTCTTATTCCTCAAGGAGCCACCTCAGCAGCTGGGAGACGGTCTACAGGTGTGTGAGTATCGTTCCTAAGCCCCAGGGAGGATGGCAGAGTCCCAGGAAAGTTTTTCTGTCCCGTTTACGCGACTCAATGGGAAAAATTGGCAAGATTGGAAGGCTAGAGTAAGGGTTTGGTTGCAAGCAAAAGAGTTGTGGAGTTGCACTGAAGCACCGCCTTTACAGGCAGCTGCAGACGCGTCTGCAGAAGACAAAGCAACAGCAGCAGCTTCACAGAAACGTGACAGGAAAGCCCAAGGTCTACTAGTTTTGGCAGTGGGACCAGAGCAAATGCCTTACGTTTCTGAGTTAAAGAACACGCATGAGGTCTGGACGGTTCTGCAGCGGCTAAATTCCAGAAACACTGCGGGGGCCAAGATCCATGCTACAAGATGTTTGTTTGATTTACGTCTCCAACCGGGAGCGTGTGTGAAAGAACATATTGCCAAAATGGTGTCTGCCTTTAATCAACTAAGACAGCTGGGCATTCCTTTCTCTATGGAGCAGCAGTCATACATATTGTTGTCTTCTCTTGATAAAAGCTATGAGACTCTAGCTCTAACTTTGGAAGCTATGCCTTCAACTGAATTAACCCTTGAATACATTTCATCTCGGCTTGCAGATGAACAGGATAAAAGGCAAAGAGAAAGAGGTTTGTCTTTAAAGGGGAGTTATGCTGTGCCTAAGAGTGTTGATGCTGAGTTTGAGCACACAGTAAATGCTTTTGCAGCTAGACACTGTTTTCGCTGTGGTTCCCCTTCCCATTTAATTAGGAATTGCACACGTGAACCTGGTCAAGACAGCACCAAGGCCGTTACCCCTAGTTACCAGACAAGGAGTTCCAGGGGACGTCGAAGAAGAGGAGGAGGTCGTGGCTACTCCCACAGCACACAGCACATGGCTTCAGTAATGGCGTTGATGCAAGGGCGTGGCCAAGGCAGCAATCTACGCTGGTTGATCGACAGTGGTGCATCTCACCACCTGGTGGCGCCATCTAGTGTCCGTTTGCAGAATTGCAGACATTTGCAAACCCTTAAAGTTGTGACAATGGCAGATTCAACTAAACGTTCCTTAGAGACCGTAGGCACAGTGTTCTTGAAATGTTTGCAAACAGAAATTGATGCCTACGTGCTAAAGGGATTGAAGGGGTGTATTTTGTCTGTGTCAGAACTTGATAGAAATGGGTTTAAAACTGTGTTTGAAAATGGGGTTTGCACTATTTCCAAGAATAACGTATCTCTTTTGCAGGTGGAATGCAGAGATGGGTTATATTATTTTGAGACAAGTCCAGATGAAGTTGAACAGGTTCATGCTGGTTGTGTGAGCACGCCTACCCATAATTCTTGTGTCCATTTATGGCACCGCCGTCTGGGACATATTAATTTTCAGTATGTTAAAAGGCAACCTGAATTATCAGAAGGGTGCAAAATGAACAAATGTACTAAGTATTTGGATTGTACTGCATGCAAAAGGGCGAAGGTTCATAGATGCAGCTATCCCAGCTCAGATAGGAAATCTGACAAAGTATTCCAACTTGTGCATATGGACCTATGTGGCCCAATGCCTGTTGCTAGCATGGGAGGTTCGAGGTATGCACTGTGTCTCTCGGATGACAAAACAAAGGTTACATGGTTTTTTCCTCTCAAAACAAAAGCAGATACTGCAGAAACAGTTAAAAATTGGGTTCATGCAGTGGAACTTGAATTTGGTACTAGAGTACTTGCTTTTCAGACAGACAGAGGGTCAGAATTTACCGGGTCTGTGTTGCAGAATTTCTTTAAGAAAAAGGGAATTAAGCATCGTCTGTCTACACCTTATTCCCCCCAAGAAGGAGGCGTGGCCGAACGTAAAAACAGGGTTCTGCAAGAGTTGGCAAACTCTATGTTGTTTGATGCTAAACTCCCTCAAAGTTACTGGGCGGAAGCCTGGCAGGCGGCTACTCATATTCTGAACCGAGTATATAATTCGGTAATTGCCACTACCCCATATTTTGCTTTATATGGGAAGAAGCCCAAAATTAATTACTTTCGGGTGTTTGGATGTCCAGCCTATGTACTTATCCCAAAAGCGTTAAGGAAAAAGGGAGGTCCAAGGGCTAGGAAACTCATCTTTTGTGGGTACGAACCACACGCCAAATCTTGGAGGTTCGTGAACCCAAATGGGGATACTACAAGAGTGGTCCTCAGTAGGAGCGCTGAATTTTGTGAGCAGTCTGGATGGACTCACTTACACGGTAACCCTGACATTTTGAGAGATGATTTAGGCATTTATGCTGAGAATGAAAGTCCAGAGAGTAGTGAGCCAGAAGAGGATGGTGCACATAGTTCAGACGCAGATTCTGACCAGGCACAAGGTTCTTCTCCTAAGGTAGAAAATCCAGAATCTAGGAGTGTTCCAACATCGCCAGTCAGTAGGACTAGCAGACAGCAAAAGCGAAGCAGGTCACCTGCAACACCAAGCCCAAGGGAGGTATCTAAACGGAGGTCTTTATCCCTAGAGGCACATCCAGGTATAAAGTCTGAGACAGATTCTGACAGCCAACGGTCAGAGGGGGCACAAGAGGAACAATTGCGCAGGTCAAATCGTGCCACAAAGGGCAAGCCGCCAGAGCGGTTTAAGGTGACAAGTGTATACGTAAATATGGCACAGTGTGAGCCAGATAGCTATATGGAGGTACAACAGCTTCCAAGCTCAGAAGCCGTTAAGTGGCAGGAAGCAATGGAAAAAGAGATGGCTTCAATGAAGTCTCTCGGTGTGTTTACAAGTACAGAGCTTCCGAAAGGGCAACAAGCTGTAGGTTGTCGATGGGTATATCGTTTAAAGCCCACAACTACTGAGGAGTTGCAATATAAAGCCTGACTAGTTGCAAAAGGGTTTTCGCAGCGCAAAGGTGTTCACTATTCTCAAATCTATGCCCCAACTTCAAGATCGGAGTCATTAAGAATGCTTTTAGCCTCTTCAGCTAAGAAGGGAAATAAGCTGTTTCATTTTGATGTCAATGTGGCTTATTTAAACGCAGACTTACAGGAGGAAGTCTATATAACACCACCACCGGGTTTTGAAGGAGACAAGCCAAACCAGGTCTGGCGCCTACACAAATCCATTTATGGGTTGAAACAGTCCGCCCGTAATTGGAATTCCTGCTTAAACGATGCTCTAGAGAGCATGGGGTTCAGAAAGAGCGCAGCAGATGCGTGTCTTTATCTAAAAGGCTCGGGATGTGAACAAGAAGCAGTTTTGATATTTGTTGACGATTTATTATACAGTGGAAAGGATGATAAACTTGCACAACAATTTGCCACAAAGCTTGGAGAAAGGTTTCAGATAAAATCACTAGGCAATGTATCTGTTTATCTAGGAGTTAAAATTCAGCAAGATGAAAATGGGAACTATTGGCTCAGCCAAGAAGCTAAGATCCAGCAGTTGCTGGAAAGGTTTAAAATGGACAACTGTGCTGGTGTTAAAACCCCAATGGAGCTAAGTTACATAAAGGATGCTCAAGCCGAGCCACAGACAGAGTTCAGTAATCCCGGGGTTTACCAGTCAGCGATAGGCAGTCTACTCCACATTGCACAGTGGACTCGGCCCGATATAACATATGCTGTCAACATGCTGTGTAGACAAGCTGAAAAACCATCAATGCATGCTTGGCAAGGAGTAAAAAGAGTTTTAAGGTATCTCCAAACTACCAAAAGGTTTCGCTTAAAACTATCAGCAGAGGGCAGCACACAACTTGAATGTTGGGCCGACAGTAGTTGGGCAGATGCTGGACCAGATAGAAAATCAGTGTCAGGAATGGCGATAAAATTTGGAAATGCACTAATTGGTTGGAGATCAAGAAAGCAATCACTTATAGCTTTAAGTTCAACTGAATCTGAGTTCAATGCATTATCAGATGTATGTAGAGAACTGGAATTTTATAAGCAACTGGTACAAGAATTGTTTGGAGAATGTCCCCTACCTATCAGAGTGTGGGAAGACAACCAACCTTGTATTAAACTAGCTAAATCAGGTCAATTCAAGGGCCACACAAAACACTTGGATATCCGTTATCAAAATGTATGCCAAAGTGTAAAACAAGGTTTAATTGAACTAAAGTATTGTCCAAGCCAAGAAAACCTTGCAGACGGTTTTACGAAAGCTTTGAGTCCGCAATCTCATAAATGTTTTTGTTCAGGTTTAAATTTGAATTAAGGTTGGTACAGCTCAGTGTTACGAGCGAGAGGGGGTGTTGCTATCAAAGGGTTAAAGGGTAGCAGAAACGCTCTAATCACTGAGCAGCTGGAGGTCATTAGGCTTCCAGGAACATGAGTTTGTATAAATAGTCTCCTGTGTGTTTGTTCTCCCTTTTCTTTCTCCCCCTTTTTTGGGCGTGTTTGCTGAGATGTGTGGTTCTTCGCCAGGGTTGTTTTTTGTTTTTGTAAATAAACCTTATCTTTGAGTTACAAACCGCATGCTCCAAGACTCCTCTTTGAAAAGATACTGCCTCTCCTGCCCTTCTTCAACTACTGTGCGAAATACTCTGCTGTAGTGGGACTTGTGACGATGGAAGCGCACTGGGCATTTACATTAAACTAATTAAAGTTTAATGGGACATATACTGCCCTTCATCCATAGATTTAAGGTTGGTTTACGACTTAAAAATGCAAGGTAAAAAACACAAAATACACAATAAAAACAAGAACAAGAACAAACCAATAAGCCTCCTCCCTCAACCTCTCCTTTGGCTTGTCCTTCACTCATAACTTCTCTCTTGTTCCTTGATCTTAACTTCCTCACTTTTGCAAACCTTCCAGTTGTCCCTAATTTTGCCGGGACAGTCCCAGATTTATTGAAGCTGTCCTGGTTTCTGATGTTATCCTGCTTTTCCTTAGGACGTCCCTATGTTCATGGGAGAAATGTTGGATGGTATGGAGTTATACATAGAATAGAATGATAGAATGATCTCGATACGAATCCAAGGCAGACCTTTTAACATCACAGTAATCCAAGTTTATGCACCAACTACTGGTGCTGAAGAAACTGAAATTGACCAATTCTATGAAGACTTACAACACCTTATAGAAGTGACACCAAAGAAGGATGTTCTTCTCATTATAGGGGATTGGAATGCTAAAGTAGGGAGGCAAGAGATAAGAGGAACAACTGGCAAGTTTGGCCTTGGAGATCAAAACGAAGCAGGGCAAAGGCTAATTCAGATTTCCAAAGAATAGCAAGGAGAGACAAGAAGGCCTTCTTAAACGAGCAATGCAAACAATAGAGGAAAACAACAGAATGGGAAGAACCAGAGATCTGTTCAAGAAAATTGGAGCTATGAAAGGAACATTTCATACAAAGATTACCATAATAAAGGACAAAAGTGGTAAGGACCTAACAGAAGCAGAAGACATCAAGAAGAGGTGGCAAGAATACACAGAGGAATTATACCAGAAAGATATGGATGTCTCGTACACCCCAGGTAGTGTGGTTGCTGACCTTGAGCCAGACATCCTGGAAAGTGAAGTCAAATGGGCCTCAGAAAGCACTGCAAATAACAAGGCCAGTGGAAGTGATGGTATTCCAGCTGAACTATTTAAAATTTTAAAAGATGATGCTGTTAAGGTGCTACACTCAATATGCCAGCAAATTTGGAAAACTCAGCAGTGGCCAGAAGATTGGAGAAGATCAGTCTACATCCCAATCCCAAAGAAGGGCAGTGCCAAAGAATGCTCCAACTACCGCACAATTGCACTCATTTCACACGCTAGCAAGGTTATGCTTAAAATTCTACAAGGAAGGCTCAAGCAGTATGTGGATCGAGAACTCCCAGAAGTGCAAGCTGGATTTAGAAGAGGCAGAAGAACCAGAGACCAAATTGCAAACATGCGCTGGATTATGGAGAAAGCTAGAGAGTTCCAGAAAGACATCTACTTCTGCTTCATTGACTACGCAAAAGCCTTTGACTGTGTCGACCACAGCAAACTATGGCAAGTTCTTAAAGAAATGGGAGTGCCTGATCACCTCATCTGTCTCCCGAGAAATCTCTATGTGGGACAAGAAGCTACAGTTAGAACTGGATATGGAACAACTGATTGGTTCAAAATTGGAAAAGGAGTACGACAAGGCTGTATTTTGTCTCCCTGCTTATTTAATTTATGTTGTGACGTGGGGTTTGTGATTTCAGCTCTCTTGACATAATATGCTGGAGACAGTTCTCTAGTAACACTTCTTTCTTAAAGCAAACAAGACTGAGACCTGAGGAGGGGAGAGCTACATTTATAGGGACAGGGAACTAGCTAGAAAGGATACATTTTGGAGGGAACAATATCAGGCAATCACAGTCCTGCCTTTTGGAGGAAACCAATAAGACAGAGGATCCAAATACAGCAGCTTAAATGAACCAATAGTAGCTGTACCCTCTGGAACCAAAAGGCAGTTACTTTACCCTAATGCAAATACAGACAATAATAATACAGATATAAAATCCTTTGACTCAATACACAACAATTTATATGCAGAATGCATCATGCGAAAGGCTGGGCTGGATGAATCCCAAGCTGGAATTAAGATTGCCGGAAGAAATATCAACAACCTCAGATATGCAGATGACACAACCTTGATGGCAGAAAGTGAGGAGGAATTAAAGAACCTTTTAATGAGGGTGAAAGAGGAGAGCGCAAAATATGGTCTGAAGCTCAACATCAAAAAAACAAAGATCATGGCCACTGGTCCCATCACCTCCTGGCAAATAGAAGGGGAAGAAATGGAGGCAGTGAGAGATTTTACTTTCTTGGGCTCCATGATCACTGCAGATGGTGACAGCAGCCACATAATTAAAAGACGCCTGCTTCTTGGGAGAAGGGCAATGACAGGCCTAGACAGCATCTTGAGAAGTAGAGACGTCCCCTTGCCAACAAAGGTCGGTATAGTTAAAGCCATGGTTTTCCCAGTAGTGATGTATGGAAGTGAGAGCTGGACCATAAAGAAGGCTGATCGCCGAAGAATTGATGCTTTTGAATTCTGGTGCTGGAGGAGACTCTTGAGAGTCCCATGGACTGCAAGAAGATCAAACGCATCCATTCTTAAGGAAATCAGCCCTGAGTGCTCACTGGAAGGACAAATCGTGAAGCTGAGGCTCCTGTACTTTGGCCACCTCATGAGAAGAGAAGACTCCCTGGAGAAGACACTGATGCTGGGCTAGATGGAGGGCACAAGGAGAAGGGGGCGACAGAGGACCAGATGGTTGGAAAGTGTTTTCGAGGTTACCAGCATGAGGTTGACCAAACTGCTGGAGGTAGTGGAGGACAGAGGTGCCTGGCGTGCTCTGGTCCATGGGGTCACGAAGAGTCGGACACGAATAAACGACTAAACAACAACAACCTAGGGAAGTTTTTTAATGTTTACTGTTTTATTACCTTTTTATATGTTTTGGAAGCCGCCCAGAGTGGCTAGAGCAACCCAGGCAGATGGATGTGGTATAAATACAGTGGTACCTCGGGTTACATATGCTTGAGGTTACATATGCTTCAGGTTACAGATGCTTCAGGTTACAGACTCCGCTAACCCAGAAATAGTGCTTCAGGTTAAGAAATTTGCTTCTGAGAACAGAAATCGTGATCCGGCGGCGCGGCGACAGCAGGAGGCCCCATTAGCTAAAGTGGTGCTTCAGGTTAAGAACAGTTTCAGTTTAAGAACGGACCTCCGGAACGAATTAAGTACTTAAGCTGAGGTACCACTGTAGTAAAATTCTTGTTACAGAACAGGGCACCCCTATTTTCATCGGAGAAATGTTGGAGGGTATGCTTTTGTCCTCACCTCAGTTTTGACTACGGTCTCCTCACACAGTTCCTGACTCACGACAGTGTGTTGCCCATAGCTCAGTTCTGACTAAAGGATTTTATGCAGCCACTGCTGGCGGGGACCTTTTGGGACCCAAAATATCCAACGCCACTAAATTCTGGTGTACATTTTAACATAATAGTGTAAACAGGGATCAACATACAAACACTGAGAAGCCATTCCCCCCGCCCCACTACTTTATATGGAAACAACTGGAAAAACCTCTGTGATTGAGGCTATCAACAAGGCGCCTTTTTGTACAACGAACACTTCTGAGGTCATTCTTACTACTGCTTTACTACTACTTTACTACCACTTTACTACTACTTTACTACTACTTTACTACTACTTTACTACAACTTTACTACTACTTTACTACCACTTTACTACCACTTTACTACTACTTTCCAACTGCTTTACTACAATTTTACTACTGCTTTACTACCGCTTTACTATTACTTTACTACCATTTTACTACTACCTTACTACTGCTTTACTACCATTTAACTACTATTTTTCTACAATTTTACTACAACTTTGCTACTACTTTAAAGTTCTTTTACTGCTATTCCACCACTTTAGTATTGGACCATTTTACTACCGCTTTACTACTTCTTTACTACTATCTTACTGCTGTTTCACTACTGCCTTACTACCATTTTACTACTATTTTACTACTGCGTTACTACTACTTTACTGCTATTTTACTGCTACTATTCCACCACTTTACTATTGTTTTACCATTACTTAACAGCTACTTCCCTACTGGTTTACTATTGCTTTACTACCACTTTACTTCCACTTTACTACTGCTACTTTATTACTTATACTACTTTACTATTTATACCCCTATTTATACAGTAGACCTTCCTGAACAATGGCATGCCTGTCTATAGTAACAAATAGTATTGTTACTATATTGTTACGACAACTTAATCTGCTTTACTAATGCGTGACAAAGCTGCATTTGGTGAGCCAGCGCAGCACACGGAAACGCCGTTTACCTTCCCGCCAGTAAGCGGTCCCTATTTATCTACTTGCACCCGGGGTTGCTTTCGAACTGCTAGGTTGGCAGGAGCTGGGACCAAGCAACAGGAGCGCCCCCAGCCGCGTGGATTCGAACCGCTGACCTTTTGTTCGGCAGGCCCTAGACGCTGAGGCTTTTACCCACAGCGCCACCCGCATCCCTACGCCAACGTAACTGGCAGAAAAATATTTTTTTGAAACAATCCCTAAGCACCGGGGTCACAATTTGATCAAAAATCTGACTTTCAACCATTCACTCAAAAATGGTGCCAAATGGTTGCAAATGCTCCCTTGAGAGGTATGGCGGTCGAAACAGAAGGCTTTTTATGAAAGGAAAAGAAATCAGCCCTCGACAACTTAACCTGCTTTACTACTACTTTACTACCACTTTACTACTACTTTCCTACCACTTTACTACTACTTTACTACAATTTTCTACTACTTTACTACCATTTTACTACTGCTTTACTACCGTTTTACTACTGCTTTACTACCGCTTTACTACTACTTTACTACCATTTTACTACTACCTTACTACTGCTTTACTACCATTTAACTACTATTTTTCTACAATTTTACTACTGCTTTACTACTACTTTAAAGCTATTTTACTGCTATTCCACCACTTTACTATTGGACCATTTTACTACCGCTTTACTACTTCTTTACTACTATCTTACTGCTGTTTCACTACTGCCTTACTACCATTTTACTACTATTTTACTACTGTGTTACTACTACTTTACTGCTATTTTACTGCTACTATTCCACCACTTTACTATTGTTTTACCATTACTTAACTGCTACTTCCCTACTGGTTTACTATTGCTTTACTACCACTTTACTTCCACTTTACTACTGCTACTTTATTACTTATACTACTTTCCTATTTATACCCCTATTTATACAGTAGACCTTCCTGAACAATGGCATGCCTGTCTATAGTAACAAATAGTATTGTTACTATTTTATTAATTGTATATACTGCCCTTCATCCGTAGATTTAAGGTTGGTTTACGACTTAAAAATGCAAGGTAAAAAACACAAAATACACAATAAAAACAAGAACAAGAACAAACCAATAAGCCTCCTCCCTCAACCTCTCCTTTGGCTTGTCCTTCACTCATGACTTCTCTCTTGTTCCTTGATCTTAACTTCCTCACTTTTGCAAACCTTCCAGTTGTCCCTAATTTTGCCGGGACAGTCCCAGATTTATTGAAGCTGTCCTGGTTTCTGATGTTATCCTGCTTTTCCTTAGGACGTCCCTATGTTCATGGGAGAAATGTTGGATGGTATGGAGTTATACATAGAATAGAATGATAGAATGATCTCGATACGAATCCAAGGCAGACCTTTTAACATCACAGTAATCCAAGTTTATGCACCAACTACTGGTGCTGAAGAAACTGAAACTGACCAATTCTATGAAGACTTACAACACCTTATAGAAGTGACACCAAAGAAGGATGTTCTTCTCATTATAGGGGATTGGAATGCTAAAGTAGGGAGGCAAGAGATAAGAGGAACAACTGGCAAGTTTGTCCTTGGAGATCAAAACGAAGCAGGGCAAAGGCTAATAGAGTTCTGTCAAGAGAACAAGCTGGTCATCACAAACACGCTTTTCCAACAACACAAGAGACGACTCTACACATGGACATCACCAGATGGGCAGCATCGAAATCAGATTGATTATATTCTCTGCAGCCAAAGATGGAGAGGCTCTATAGAGTCAGCAAAAACAAGACCTGGAGCTGACTGTGGCTCAGATCATCAGCTTCTTATAGCAAAATTCAAACTTAAACTGAAGAAAGTAGGGAAAACCACTGGGTCGGTAAGATATCATCTAAGTCAAATCCCTTATGAATACACAGTGGAAGTGACGAACAGGTTTAAGGATTTAGATTTGGTGGACAGAGTGCCTGAAGAACTATGGATGGAGGCTGGTAACATTGTACAGGAGGCAACAACGAAAACCATCCCAATGAAAAGGAAATGCAAGAAAGCAAAGTGGCTGTCCAACGAGGCCTTACAAACAGCGGAGGAGAGAAGGCAAGCAAAATGCGAGGGAGATAGTGAAAGATACAGGAAACTGAATGCAGCTTTCCAAAGAATAGCAAGGAGCGACAAGAAGGCCTTCTTAAACGAGCAATGCAAACAATAGAGGAAAACAACAGAATGGGAAGAACCAGAGATCTGTTCAAGAAAATTGGAGCTATGAAAGGAAAATTTCGTACAAAGATTACCATAATAAAGGACAAAAGTGGTAAGGACCTAAGAGAAGCAGAAGACATCAAGAAGAGGTGGCAAGAATACACAGAGGAATTATACCAGAAAGCTATGGATGTCTCGTACACCCCAGGTAGTGTGGTTGCTGACCTTGAGCCAGACATCCTGGAAAGTGAAGTCAAATGGGCCTCAGAAAGCACTGCAAATAACAAGGCCAGTGGAAGTGATGGTATTCCAGCTGAACTATTTAAAATTTTAAAAGATGATGCTGTTAAGGTGCTACACTCAATATGCCAGCAAATTTGGAAAACTCAGCAGTGGCCAGAAGATTGGAGAAGATCAGTCTACATCCCAATCCCAAAGAAGGGCAGTGCCAAAGAATGCTCCAACTACCGCACAATTGCACTCATTTCACACGCTAGCAAGGTTATGCTTAAAATTCTACAAGGAAGGCTCAAGCAGTATGTGGATCGAGAACTCCCAGAAGTGCAAGCTGGATTTAGAAGAGGCAGAAGAACCAGAGACCAAATTGCAAACATGCGCTGGATTATGGAGAAAGCTAGAGAGTTCCAGAAAGACATCTACTTCTGCTTCATTGACTACGCAAAAGCCTTTGACTGTGTCGACCACAGCAAACTATGGCAAGTTCTTAAAGAAATGGGAGTGCCTGATCACCTCATCTGTCTCCCGAGAAATCTCTATGTGGGACAAGAAGCTACAGTTAGAACTGGATATGGAACAACTGATTGGTTCAAAATTGGAAAAGGAGTACGACAAGGCTGTATTTTGTCTCCCTGCTTATTTAATTTATGTTGTGACGTGGGGTTTGTGATTTCAGCTCTCTTGACATAATATGCTTGAGACAGTTCTCTAGTAACACTTCTTTATTAAAGCAAACAAGACTGAGACCTGAGGAGGGGAGAGCTACATTTATAGGGACAGGGAACTAGCTAGAAAGGATACATTTTGGAGGGAACAATATCAGGCAATCACAGTCCTGCCTTTTGGAGGAAACCAATAAGGCAGAGGATCCAAATACAGCAGCTTAAATGAACCAATAGTAGCTGTACCCTCTGGAACCAAAAGGCAGTTACTTTACCCTAATGCAAATACAAACAATAATAATACAGATATAAAATCCTTTGACTCAATACACAACAATTTATAGAAGACACTGATGCTGGGAGAAGGGAGCGACAGAGGACCAGATGGTTGGATAGTGTTTTCGAGGTTACCAGCATGAGTTTGACCAAACTGCGGGAGGTAGTGGAGGACAGAGGTGCCTGGCGTGCTCTGGTCCATGGGGTCACGAAGAGTCGGACACGACTAAACGACTAAACAACAACAACCTAGGGAAGTTTTTTAATGTTTACTGTTTTATTACCTTTTTATATGTTTTGGAAGACGCCCAGAGTGGCTAGAGCAACCCAGGCAGATGGATGTGGTATAAATACAGTGGTACCTCGGGTTACATATGCTTCAGGTTACATATGCTTCAGGTTACAGATGCTTCAGGTTACAGACTCCGCTAACCCAGAAATAGTGCTTCAGGTTAAGAAATTTGCTTCTGAGAACAGAAATCGTGATCCGGCGGCACGGCAACAGCAGGAGGCCCCATTAGCTAAAGTGGTGCTTCAGGTTAAGAACAGTTTCAGTTTAAGAACGGACCTCCGGAACAAATTAAGTACTTAAGCTGAGGTACCACTGTAGTAAAATTCTTGTTACAGAACAGGGCACCCCTATTTTCATCGGAGAAATGTTGGAGGATATGCTTTTGTCCTCACCTCAGTTTTGACTACGGTCTCCTCACACAGTTCCTGACTCACGACAGTGTGTTGCCCATAGCTCAGTTCTGACTAAAGGATTTTATGCAGCCACTGCTGGCGGGGACCTTTTGGGACCCAAAATATCCAACGCCACTAAATTCTGGTGTACTTTTTAACATAATAGTGTAAACAGGGATCAACATACAAACACTGAGAAGCCATTCCCCCCCGCCCCACTACTTTATATGGAAACAACTGGAAAAACCTCTGTGATTGAGGCTATCAACATGGCGCCTTTTTGTACAACGAATACTGCTGAGGTCATTCTTAGTACTGCTTTACTACTACTTTACTACTACTTTACTACCACTTTACTACTACTTTACTACTACTTTACTATCACTTTAATACTACTACTTTACTACCACTTTACTACTACTTTACTACTACTTTACTACCACTTTACTACTACTTTACTACCACTTTACTACTACTTTACTATCACTTTACTACTACTTTATTACCACTTTACTACCACTTTACTACTGCTTTACTACAACTTTACTATCACTTTTCTACTACTTTACTACCACTTTACTACTACTTTACTACTGCTTTACTACAATTTTACTACTGCTTTACTACCGCTTTACTATTACTTTACTACCATTTTACTACTACCTTACTACTGCTTTACTTCCATTTAACTACTAGTTTACTATTACTTTAAAGTTCTTTTACTGCTATTCCACCACTTTACTATTGGACCATTTAAATACCACTTTACTACTTCTTTACTACTATCTTACTGCTGTTTCACTACTGCCTTACTACCATTTTACTACTATTTTACTACTGCGTTACTACAACTTTACTACTACTTTACTGCTATTTTACTGCTACTATTCCACCACTTTACTATTGTTTTACCATTACTTAACAGCTACTTCCCTACTGGTTTACTATTGCTTTACTACCACTTTACTTCCACTTTCCTACTGCTACTTTATTACTTATACTACTTTACTATTTATACCCCTATTTATACAGTAGACCTTCCTGAACAATGGCATGCCTGTCTATAGTAACAAATAGTATTGTTCCTATAATATAGTATTTGTACTATAGTAACAAATAGTATTGTTACTATATTGTTACGACAACTTAACCTGCTTTACTAATGCGTGACAAAGCTGCAATTGGTGAGCCAGCTCAGCACACGGAAACGCCGTTTACCTTCCCGCCAGTAAGCGGTCCCTATTTATCTACTTGCACCCGGGGTTGCTTTCGAACTGCTAGGTTGGCAGGCGCTGGGACCAAGCAACAGGAGCGCACCCAGCCGTGTGGATTCGAACCGCCGACCTTTTGATGGGCAGGCCCTAGGGGCTGAGGCTTTTACCCACAGCGCCACCCGTATCCCTACGCCAACTTAACCGGCAGAAAAATATTTTTTTGAAAAAATCCCAAAGCCCCGGGGTCACAATTTGATCAATAATCTGACTTTCAGCCATTCACTCTAAAATGGTGCCAAACGGTTGCAAATGCTCCCTTGAGAGGTTTGGCGGTCGAAACAGAAGGCTTTTTATGAAAGGAAAAGAAATCAGCCCTCGACAACTTAACCTGCTTTACTACTACTTTACTACCACTTTACTACTACTTTCCTACCACTTTACTACTACTTTACTACAATTTTTCTACTACCTTACTACCATTTTACTACTGCTTTACTAAAGTTTTACTACCGCTTTACTACCGCTTTACTACTACTTTACTACCATTTTACTACTACCTTACTACTGCTTTACTACCATTTAACTACTATTTTTCTACAATTTTACTACTGCTTTACTACTACTTTAAAGCTATTTTACTGCTATTCCACCACTTTACTATTGGACCATTTTACTACCGCTTTACTACTTCTTTACTACTATCTTACTGCTGTTTCACTACTGCCTTACTACCATTTTACTACTATTTTACTACTGCGTTACTACTACTTTACTGCTACTATTCCACCACTTTACTATTGTTTTACCATTACTTAACTGCTACTTCCCTACTGGTTTACTATTGCTTTACTACCACTTTATTTCCAATTTCCTACTGCTACTTTATTACTTATACTACTTTACTATTTATACCCCTATTTATACAGTAGACCTTCCTGAACAATGGCATGCCTGTCTATAGTAACAAATAGTATTGTTACTATTTTATTAATTGTATATCTAAACGGAGGTCTCTATCCCTAGAGGCACATCCAGGTGTAAAGCTATGAGACTCTAGCTCTAACTTTGGAAGCTATGCCTTCAACTGAATTAACCCTTGAATACATTTCATCTCGGCTTGCAGATGAACAGGATAAAAGGCAAAGAGAAAGAGGTCTGTCTTTAAAGGGGAGTTATGCTGTGCCTAAGAGTGTTGATGCTGAGTTTGAGTTGCTATCAAAGGGTTAAAGGGTAGCAGAAACGCTCTAATCACTGAGCAGCTGGAGGTCATTAGGCTTCCAGGAACATGAGTTTGTATAAATAGTCTCCTGTGTGTTTGTTCTCCCTTTTCTTTCTCTCCCTTTTTTGGGCGTGTTTGCTGAGATGTGTGGTTCTTCGCCAGGGTTGTTTTTTGTTTTTGTAAATAAACCTTATCTTTGAGTTACAAACCGCATGCTCCAAGACTCCTCTTTGAAAAGATACTGCCTCTCCTGCCCTTCTTCAACTGCTGTGCGAAATACTCTGCTGTAGTGGGACTTGTGACGATGGAAGCGCACTGGGCATTTACATTAAACTAATTAAAGTTTAATGGGACAGGTTATGGATGTTTGTACGTCAAGAAGGAGCTAAGGAGTGCAGTTCAGAGTGATTTATGAAAGGACTGGAGCGAAGACAGAAGCGGTTGCCGACAACGAAAGCCTTCAAAGCAGCTTGAGTCCTGCAACGTGCCTAGAAAAGTTTTAAACAGGCACTGAGCAGTTTGTACTCGCTGGAAGACGTCTTATCCTCAAGGAGCCACCTCAGCAGCTGGGAGACGGTCTACAGGTGTGTGAGTATCGTTCCTAAGCCCCAGGGAGGATGGCAGAGTCCCAGGAAAGTTTTTCTGTCCCGTTTACGCGACTCAATGGGAAAAATTGGCAAGATTGGAAGGCTAGAGTAAGGGTTTGGTTGCAAGCAAAAGAGTTGTGGAGTTGCACTGAAGCACCGCCTTTACAGGCAGCTGCAGACGCGTCTGCAGAAGACAAAGCAACAGCAGCAGCTTCACAGAAACGTGACAGGAAAGCCCAAGGTCTACTAGTTTTGGCAGTGGGACCAGAGCAAATGCCTTACGTTTCTGAGTTAAAGAACACGCATGAGGTCTGGACAGTTCTGCAGCGGCTAAATTCCAGAAACACTGCGGGGGCCAAGATCCATGCTACAAGATGTTTGTTTGATTTACGTCTCCAACCGGGAGCGTGTGTGAAAGAACATATTGCCAAAATGGTGTCTGCCTTTAATCAACTAAGACAGCTGGGCATTCCTTTCTCTATGGAGCAGCAGTCATACATATTGTTGTCTTCTCTTGATAAAAGCTATGAGACTCTAGCTCTAACTTTGGAAGCTATGCCTTCAACTGAATTAACCCTTGAATACATTTCATCTCGGCTTGCAGATGAACAGGATAAAAGGCAAAGAGAAAGAGGTTTGTCTTTAAAGGGGAGTTATGCTGTGCCTAAGAGTGTTGATGCTGAGTTTGAGCACACAGTAAATGCTTTTGCAGCTAGACACTGTTTTCGCTGTGGTTCCCCTTCCCATTTAATTAGGAATTGCACACGTGAACCTGGTCAAGACAGCACCAAGGCCGTTACCCCTAGTTACCAGACAAGGAGTTCCAGGGGACGTCGAAGAAGAGGAGGAGGTCGTGGCTACTCCCACAGCACACAGCACATGGCTTCAGTAATGGCGTTGATGCAAGGGCGTGGCCAAGGCAGCAATCTACGCTGGTTGATCGACAGTGGTGCATCTCACCACCTGGTGGCGCCATCTAGTGTCCGTTTGCAGAATTGCAGACATTTGCAAACCCTTAAAGTTGTGACAATGGCAGATTCAACTAAACGTTCCTTAGAGACCGTAGGCACAGTGTTCTTGAAATGTTTGCAAACAGAAATTGATGCCTACGTGCTAAAGGGATTGAAGGGGTGTATTTTGTCTGTGTCAGAACTTGATAGAAATGGGTTTAAAACTGTGTTTGAAAATGGGGTTTGCACTATTTCAAAGAATAACGTATCTCTTTTGCAGGTGGAATGCAGAGATGGGTTATATTATTTTGAGACAAGTCCAGATGAAGTTGAACAGGTTCATGCTGGTTGTGTGAGCACGCCTACCCATAATTCTTGTGTCCATTTATGGCACCGCCGTCTGGGACATATTAATTTTCAGTATGTTAAAAGGCAACCTGAATTATCAGAAGGGTGCAAAATGAACAAATGTACTAAGTATTTGGATTGTACTGCATGCAAAAGGGCGAAGGTTCATAGATGCAGCTATCCCAGCTCAGATAGGAAATCTGACAAAGTATTCCAACTTGTGCATATGGACCTATGTGGCCCAATGCCTGTTGCTAGCATGGGAGGTTCGAGGTATGCACTGTGTCTCTCGGATGACAAAACAAAGGTTACATGGTTTTTTCCTCTCAAAACAAAAGCAGATACTGCAGAAACAGTTAAAAATTGGGTTCATGCAGTGGAACTTGAATTTGGTACTAGAGTACTTGCTTTTCAGACAGACAGAGGGTCAGAATTTACCGGGTCTGTGTTGCAGAATTTCTTTAAGAAAAAGGGAATTAAGCATCGTCTGTCTACACCTTATTCCCCCCAAGAAGGAGGCGTGGCCGAACGTAAAAACAGGGTTCTGCAAGAGTTGGCAAACTCTATGTTGTTTGATGCTAAACTCCCTCAAAGTTACTGGGCGGAAGCCTGGCAGGCGGCTACTCATATTCTGAACCGAGTATATAATTCGGTAATTGCCACTACCCCATATTTTGCTTTATATGGGAAGAAGCCCAAAATTAATTACTTTCGGGTGTTTGGATGTCCAGCCTATGTACTTATCCCAAAAGCGTTAAGGAAAAAGGGAGGTCCAAGGGCTAGGAAACTCATCTTTTGTGGGTACGAACCACACGCCAAATCTTGGAGGTTCGTGAACCCAAATGGGGATACTACAAGAGTGGTCCTCAGTAGGAGCGCTGAATTTTGTGAGCAGTCTGGATGGACTCACTTACACGGTAACCCTGACATTTTGAGAGATGATTTAGGCATTTATGCTGAGAATGAAAGTCCAGAGAGTAGTGAGCCAGAAGAGGATGGTGCACATGGTTCAGACGCAGATTCTGACCAGGCACAAGGTTCTTCTCCTAAGGTAGAAAATCCAGAATCTAGGAGTGTTCCAACATCGCCAGTCAGTAGGCCTAGCAGACAGCAAAAGCGAAGCAGGTCACCTGCAACACCAAGCCCAAGGGAGGTATCTAAACGGAGGTCTTTATCCCTAGAGGCACATCCAGGTATAAAGTCTGAGACAGATTCTGACAGCCAACGGTCAGAAGGGGCACAAGAGGAACAATTGCGCAGGTCAAATCGTGCCACAAAGGGCAAGCCGCCAGAGCGGTTTAAGGTGACAAGTGTATACGTAAATATGGCACAGTGTGAGCCAGATAGCTATATGGAGGTACAACAGCTTCCAAGCTCAGAAGCCGTTAAGTGGCAGGAAGCAATGGAAAAAGAGATGGCTTCAATGAAGTCTCTCGGTGTGTTTACAAGTACAGAGCTTCCGAAAGGGCAACAAGCTGTAGGTTGTCGATGGGTATATCGTTTAAAGCCCACAACTACTGAGGAGTTGCAATATAAAGCCCGACTAGTTGCAAAAGGGTTTTCGCAGCGCAAAGGTGTTCACTATTCTCAAATCTATGCCCCAACTTCAAGATCGGAGTCATTAAGAATGCTTTTAGCCTCTTCAGCTAAGAAGGGAAATAAGCTGTTTCATTTTGATGTCAATGTGGCTTATTTAAACGCAGACTTACAGGAGGAAGTCTATATAACACCACCACCGGGTTTTGAAGGAGACAAGCCAAACCAGGTCTGGCGCCTACACAAATCCATTTATGGGTTGAAACAGTCCGCCCGTAATTGGAATTCCTGCTTAAACGATGCTCTAGAGAACATGGGGTTCAGAAAGAGCGCAGCAGATGCGTGTCTTTATCTAAAAGGCTCGGGATGTGAACAAGAAGCAGTTTTGATATTTGTTGACGATTTATTATACAGTGGAAAGGATGATAAACTTGCACAACAATTTGCCACAAAGCTTGGAGAAAGGTTTCAGATAAAATCACTAGGCAATGTATCTGTTTATCTAGGAGTTAAAATTCAGCAAGATGAAAATGGGAACTATTGGCTCAGCCAAGAAGCTAAGATCCAGCAGTTGCTGGAAAGGTTTAAAATGGACAACTGTGCTGGTGTTAAAACCCCAATGGAGCTAAGTTACATAAAGGATGCTCAAGCCGAGCAACAGACAGAGTTCAGTAATCCCGGGGTTTACCAGTCAGCGATGGGCAGTCTACTCCACATTGCACAGTGGACTCGGCCCGATATAACATATGCTGTCAACATGCTGTGTAGACAAGCTGAAAAACCATCAATGCATGCTTGGCAAGGAGTAAAAAGAGTTTTAAGGTATCTCCAAACTACCAAAAGGTTTCGCTTAGAACTATCAGCAGAGGGCAGCACACAACTTGAATGTTGGGCCGACAGTAGTTGGGCAGATGCTGGACCAGATAGAAAATCAGTGTCAGGAATGGCGATAAAATTTGGAAATGCACTAATTGGTTGGAGATCAAGAAAGCAATTAATTATTGCTTTAAGTTCAACTGAATCTGAGTTCAATGCATTATCATATGTATGTAGAGAACTGGAATTTTATAAGCAACTGGTACAAGAATTGTTTGGAGAATGTCCCCTACCTATCAGAGTGTGGGAAGACAACCAACCTTGTATTAAACTAGCTAAATCAGGTCAATTCAAGGGCCACACAAAACACTTGGATATCCGTTATCAAAATGTATGCCAAAGTGTAAAACAAGGTTTAATTGAACTAAAGTATTGTCCAAGCCAAGAAAACCTTGCAGACGGTTTTACGAAAGCTTTGAGTCCGCAATCTCATAAATGTTTCTGTTCAGGTTTAAATTTGAATTAAGGTTGGTACAGCTCAGTGCTCCGAGCGAGAGGGGGTGTTGCTATCAAAGGGTTAAAGGGTAGCAGAAACGCTCTAATCACTGAGCAGCTGGAGGTCATTAGGCTTCCAGGAACATGAGTTTGTATAAATAGTCTCCTGTGTGTTTGTTCTCCCTTTTCTTTCTCCCCCTTTTTTGGGCGTGTTTGCTGAGATGTGTGGTTCTTCGCCAGGGTTGTTTTTTGTTTTTGTAAATAAACCTTATCTTTGAGTTACAAACCGCATGCTCCAAGACTCCTCTTTGAAAAGATACTGCCTCTCCTGCCCTTCTTCAACTGCTGTGCGAAATACTCTGCTGTAGTGGGACTTGTAACGATGGAAGCGCACTGGGCATTTACATTAAACTAATTAAAGTTTAATGGGACATATACTGCCCTTCATCCGTAGATTTAAGGTTGGTTTACGACTTAAAAATGCAAGGTAAAAAACACAAAATACACAATAAAAACAAGAACAAGAACAAACCAATAAGCCTCCTCCCTCAACCTCTCCTTTGGCTTGTCCTTCACTCATGACTTCTCTCTTGTTCCTTGATCTTAACTTCCTCACTTTTGCAAACCTTCCAGTTGTCCCTAATTTTGCCGGGACAGTCCCAGATTTATTGAAGCTGTCCTGGTTTCTGATGTTATCCTGCTTTTCCTTAGGACGTCCCTATGTTCATGGGAGAAATGTTGGATGGTATGGAGTTATACATAGAATAGAATGATAGAATGATCTCGATACGAATCCAAGGCAGACCTTTTAACATCACAGTAATCCAAGTTTATGCACCAACTACTGGTGCTGAAGAAACTGAAATTGACCAATTCTTTGAAGACTTACAACACCTTATAGAAGTGACACCAAAGAAGGATGTTCTTCTCATTATAGGGGATTGGAGTGCTAAAGTAGGGAGGCAAGAGATAAGAGGAACAACTGGCAAGTTTGGCCTTGGAGATCAAAACGAAGCAGGGCAAAGGCTCATTCAGATTTCCAAAGAATAGCAAGGAGAGACAAGAAGGCCTTCTTAAACGAGCAATGCAAACAATAGAGGAAAACAACAGAATGGGAAGAACCAGAGATCTGTTCAAGAAAATTGGAGCTATGAAAGGAACATTTCGTACAAAGATTACCATAATAAAGGACAAAAGTGGTAAGGACCTAACAGAAGCAGAAGACATCAAGAAGAGGTGGCAAGAATACACAGAGGAATTATACCAGAAAGATATGGATGTCTCGTACACCCCAGGTAGTGTGGTTGCTGACCTTGAGCCAGACATCCTGGAAAGTGAAGTCAAATGGGCCTCAGAAAGCACTGCAAATAACAAGGCCAGTGGAAGTGATGGTATTCCAGCTGAACTATTTAAAATTTTAAAAGATGATGCTGTTAAGGTGCTACACTCAATATGCCAGCAAATTTGGAAAACTCAGCAGTGGCCAGAAGATTGGAGAAGATCAGTCTACATCCCAATCCCAAAGAAGGGCAGTGCCAAAGAATGCTCCAACTACCGCACAATTGCACTCATTTCACACGCTAGCAAGGTTATGCTTAAAATTCTACAAGGAAGGCTCAAGCAGTATGTGGATCGAGAACTCCCAGAAGTGCAAGCTGGATTTAGAAGAGGCAGAAGAACCAGAGACCAAATTGCAAACATGCGCTGGATTATGGAGAAAGCTAGAGAGTTCCAGAAAGACATCTACTTCTGCTTCATTGACTACGCAAAAGCCTTTGACTGTGTCGACCACAGCAAACTATGGCAAGTTCTTAAAGAAATGGGAGTGCCTGATCACCTCATCTGTCTCCCGAGAAATCTCTATGTGGGACAAGAAGCTACAGTTAGAACTGGATATGGAACAACTGATTGGTTCAAAATTGGAAAAGGAGTACGACAAGGCTGTATTTTGTCTCCCTGCTTATTTAATTTATGTTGTGACGTGGGGTTTGTGATTTCAGCTCTCTTGACATAATATGCTGGAGACAGTTCTCTAGTAACACTTCTTTATTAAAGCAAACAAGACTGAGACCTGAGGAGGGGGGAGCTACATTTATAGGGACAGGGAACTAGCTAGAAAGGATACATTTTGGAGGGAACAATATCAGGCAATCACAGTCCTGCCTTTTGGAGGAAACCAATAAGACAGAGGATCCAAATACAGCAGCTTAAATGAACCAATAGTAGCTGTACCCTCTGGAACCAAAAGGCAGTTACTTTACCCTAATGCAAATACAGACAATAATAATACAGATATAAAATCCTTTGACTCAATACACAACAATTTATATGCAGAATGCATCATGCGAAAGGCTGGGCTGGATGAATCCCAAACTGGAATTAAGATTGCCGGAAGAAATATCAACAACCTCAGATATGCAGATGACACAACCTTGATGGCAGAAAGTGAGGAGGAATTAAAGAACCTTTTAATGAGGGTGAAAGAGGAGAGCGCAAAATATGGTCTGAAGCTCAACATCAAAAAAACGAAGATCATGGCCACTGGTCCCATCACCTCCTGGCAAATAGAAGGGGAAGAAATGGAGGCAGTGAGAGATTTTACTTTCTTGGGCTCCATGATCACTGCAGATGGTGACAGCAGCCACATAATTAAAAGACGCCTGCTTCTTGGGAGAAGGGCAATGACAGGCCTAGACAGCATCTTGAGAAGTAGAGACGTCCCCTTGCCAACAAAGGTCGGTATAGTTAAAGCCATGGTTTTCCCAGTAGTGATGTATGGAAGTGAGAGCTGGACCATAAAGAAGGCTGATCGCCGAAGAATTGATGCTTTTGAATTCTGGTGCTGGAGGAGACTCTTGAGAGTCCCATGGACTGCAAGAAGATCAAACGCATCCATTCTTAAGGAAATCAGCCCTGAGTGCTCACTGGAAGGACAGATCGTGAAGCTGAGGCTCCTGTACTTTGGCCACCTCATGAGAAGAGAAGACTCCCTGGAGAAGACACTGATGCTGGGAAAGATGGAGGGCACAAGGAGAAGGGGGCGACAGAGGACCAGATGGTTGGATAGTGTTTTCGAGGTTACCAGCATGAGTTTGACCAAACTGCGGGAGGTAGTGGAGGACAGAGGTGCCTGGCGTGCTCTGGTCCATGGGGTCACGAAGAGTCGGACACGACTAAACGACTAAACAACAACAACCTAGGGAAGTTTTTTAATGTTTACTGTTTTATTACCTTTTTATATGTTTTGGAAGACGCCCAGAGTGGCTAGAGCAACCCAGGCAGATGGATGTGGTATAAATACAGTGGTACCTCGGGTTACATATGCTTCAGGTTACATATGCTTCAGGTTACAGATGCTTCAGGTTACAGACTCCGCTAACCCAGAAATAGTGCTTCAGGTTAAGAAATTTGCTTCTGAGAACAGAAATCGTGATCCGGCGGCACGGCAACAGCAGGAGGCCCCATTAGCTAAAGTGGTGCTTCAGGTTAAGAACAGTTTCAGTTTAAGAACTGACCTCCGGAACGAATTAAGTACTTAACCTGAGGTACCACTGTAGTAAAATTGTTGTTACAGAACAGGGCACCCCTATTTTCATCGGAGAAATGTTGGAGGGTATGCTTTTGTCCTCACCTCAGTTTTGACTTCGGGCTCCTCACACAGCTCCTGACTCACGACAGTGTGTTGCCCATAGCTCAGTTCTGACTAAAGGATTTTATGCAGCCACTGCTGGCGGGGACCTTTTGGGACCCAAAATATCCAACGCCACTAAATTCTGGTGTACTTTTTAACATAATAGTGTAAACAGGGATCAACATACAAACACTGAGAAGCCATTCCCCCCCGCCCCACTACCTTATATGGAAACAACTGGAAAAACCTCTGTGATTGAGGCTATCAACATGGCGCCTTTTTGTACAACGAACACGTCTGAGGTCATTCTTACTACTGCTTTACTACTGCTTTACTACTACTTTACTACCACTATACTACTACTTTATTACTACTTTACTATCACTTTACTACTACTTTACTACCACTTTACTATCACTTTACTACTGCTTTCTACCACTTTACTACTACTTTACTACTACTTTACTATCACTTTACTACTACTTTACTACTGCTTTACTACTACTTTACTACTGCTTTGCTACAATTTTACTACTGCTTTACTAACGCTTTACTATTCCTTTACTACCATTTTACTACTACCTTACTACTGCTTTACTTCCATTTAACTACTATTTTTCTACAATTTTACTACAACTTTACTACTACTTTAAAGTTCTTTTACTGCTATTCCACCACTTTACTATTGGACCATTTAAATACCACTTTACTACTTCTTTACTACTATCTTACTGCTGTTTCACTACTGCCTTACTACCATTTTACTACCATTTTACTACTGCGTTACTACTACTTTACTGCTATTTTACTGCTACTATTCCACCACTTTACTATTGTTTTACCATTACTTAACAGCTACTTCCCTACTGGTTTACTATTGCTTTACTACCACTTTACTTCCACTTTCCTACTGCTACTTTATTACTTATACTACTTTCCTATTTATACCCCTATTTATACAGTAGACCTTCCTGAACAATGGCATGCCTGTCTATAGTAACAAATAGTATTGTTAGTATTTTATTAATTGTATATACTGCCCTTCATCCGTAGATTTAAGGTTGGTTTACGACTTAAAAATGCAAGGTAAAAAACACAAAATACACAATAAAAACAAGAACAAGAACAAACCAATAAGCCTCCTCCCTCAACCTCTCCTTTGGCTTGTCCTTCACTCATGACTTCTCTCTTGTTCCTTGATCTTAACTTCCTCACTTTTGCAAACCTTCCAGTTGTCCCTAATTTTGCCGGGACAGTCCCAGATTTATTGAAGCTGTCCTGGTTTCTGATGTTATCCTGCTTTTCCTTATGTTCATGGGAGAAATGTTGGATGGTATGGAGTTATACATAGAATAGAATGATAGAATGATCTCGATACGAATCCAAGGCAGACCTTTTAACATCACAGTAATCCAAGTTTATGCACCAACTACTGGTGCTGAAGAAACTGAAATTGACCAATTCTATGAAGACTTACAACACCTTATAGAAGTGACACCAAAGAAGGATGTTCTTCTCATTATAGGGGATTGGAATGCTAAAGTAGGGAGGCAAGAGATAAGAGGAACAACTGGCAAGTTTGGCCTTGGAGATCAAAATGAAGCAGGGCAAAGGCTCATTCAGATTTCCAAAGAATAGCAAGGAGAGACAAGAAGGCCTTCTTAAACGAGCAATGCAAACAATAGAGGAAAACAACAGAATGGGAAGAACCAGAGATCTGTTCAAGAAAATTGGAGCTATGAAAGGAACATTTCGTACAAAGATTACCATAATAAAGGACAAAAGTGGTAAGGACCTAACAGAAGCAGAAGACATCAAGAAGAGGTGGCAAGAATACACAGAGGAATTATACCAGAAAGCTATGGATGTCTCGTACACCCCAGGTAGTGTGGTTGCTGACCTTGAGCCAGACATCCTGGAAAGTGAAGTCAAATGGGCCTCAGAAAGCACTGCAAATAACAAGGCCAGTGGAAGTGATGCTATTCCAGCTGAACTATTTAAAATTTTAAAAGATGATGCTGTTAAGGTGCTACACTCAATATGCCAGCAAATTTGGAAAACTCAGCAGTGGCCAGAAGATTGGAGAAGATCAGTCTACATCCCAATCCCAAAGAAGGGCAGTGCCAAAGAATGCTCCAACTACCGCACAATTGCACTCATTTCGCACGCTAGCAAGGTTATGCTTAAAATTCTACAAGGAAGGCTCAAGCAGTATGTGGATCGAGAACTCCCAGAAGTGCAAGCTGGATTTAGAAGAGGCAGAAGAACCAGAGACCAAATTGCAAACATGCGCTGGATTATGGAGAAAGCTAGAGAGTTCCAGAAAGACATCTACTTCTGCTTCATTGACTACGCAAAAGCCTTTGACTGTGTCGACCACAGCAAACTATGGCAAGTTCTTAAAGAAATGGGAGTGCCTGATCACCTCATCTGTCTCCCGAGAAATCTCTATGTGGGACAAGAAGCTACAGTTAGAACTGGATATGGAACAACTGATTGGTTCAAAATTGGAAAAGGAGTACGACAAGGCTGTATTTTGTCTCCCTGCTTATTTAATTTATGTTGTGACGTGGGGTTTGTGATTTCAGCTCTCTTGACATAATATGCTGGAGACAGTTCTCTAGTAACACTTCTTTATTAAAGCAAACAAGACTGAGACCTGAGGAGGGGAGAGCTACATTTATAGGGACAGGGAACTAGCTAGAAAGGATACATTTTGGAGGGAACAATATCAGGCAATCACAGTCCTGCCTTTTGGAGAAAACCAATAAGACAGAGGATCCAAATACAGCAGCTTAAATGAACCAATAGTAGCTGTACCCTCTGGAACCAAAAGGCAGTTACTTTACCCTAATGCAAATACAGACAATAATAATACAGATATAAAATCCTTTGACTCAATACACAACAATTTATATGCAGAATGCATCATGCGAAAGGCTGGGCTGGATGAATCCCAAACTGGAATTAAGATTGCCGGAAGAAATATCAACAACCTCAGATATGCAGATGACACAACCTTGATGGCAGAAAGTGAGGAGGAATTAAAGAACCTTTTAATGAGGGTGAAAGAGGAGAGCGCAAAATATGGTCTGAAGCTCAACATCAAAAAAACGAAGATCATGGCCACTGGTCCCATCACCTCCTGGCAAATAGAAGGGGAAGAAATGGAGGCAGTGAGAGATTTTACTTTCTTGGGCTCCATGATCACTGCAGATGGTGACAGCAGCCACATAATTAAAAGACGCCTGCTTCTTGGGAGAAGGGCAATGACAGGCCTAGACAGCATCTTGAGAAGTAGAGACGTCCCCTTGCCAACAAAGGTCGGTATAGTTAAAGCCATGGTTTTCCCAGTAGTGATGTATGGAAGTGAGAGCTGGACCATAAAGAAGGCTGATCGCCGAAGAATTGATGCTTTTGAATTCTGGTGCTGGAGGAGACTCTTGAGAGTCCCATGGACTGCAAGAAGATCAAACGCATCCATTCTTAAGGAAATCAGCCCTGAGTGCTCACTGGAAGGACAGATCGTGAAGCTGAGGCTCCTGTACTTTGGCCACCTCATGAGAAGAGAAGACTCCCTGGAGAAGACACTGATGCTGGGAAAGATGGAGGGCACAAGGAGAAGGGGGCGACAGAGGACCAGATGGTTGGATAGTGTTTTCGAGGTTAACAGCATGAGTTTGACCAAACTGCGGGAGGTAGTGGAGGACAGAGGTGCCTGGCGTGCTCTGGTCCATGGGGTCACGAAGAGTCGGACACGACTAAACGACTAAACAACAACAACCTAGGGAAGTTTTTTAATGTTTACTGTTTTATTACCTTTTTATATGTTTTGGAAGCCGCCCAGAGTGGCTAGAGCAACCCAGGCAGATGGATGTGGTATAAATACAGTGGTACCTCGGGTTACATATGCTTCAAGTTACAGAAGCTTCAGGTTACAGATGCTTCAGGTTACAGACTCCGCTAACCCAGAAATAGTGCTTCAGGTTAAGAAATTTGCTTCTGAGAACAGAAATCGTGATCCGGCGGCGCGGCAACAGCAGGAGGCCCCATTAGCTAAAGTGGTGCTTCAGCTTAAGAACAGTTTCAGTTTAAGAACGGACCTCCGGAACGAATTAAGTACTTAACCTGAGGTACCACTGTAGTAAAATTGTTGTTACAGAACAGGGCACCCCTATTTTCATCGGAGAAATGTTGGAGGGTATGCTTTTGTCCTCACCTCAGTTTTGACTACGGGCTCCTCACACAGCTCCTGACTCACGACAGTGTGTTGCCCATAGCTCAGTTCTGACTAAAGGATTTTATGCAGCCACTGCTGGCGGGGACCTTTTGGGACCCAAAATATCCAACGCCACTAAATTCTGGTGTACTTTTTAACATAATAGTGTAAACAGGGATCAACATACAAACACTGAGAAGCCATTCCCCCCCGCCCCACTACTTTATATGGAAACGACTGGAAAAACCTCTGTGATTGAGGCTATCAACATGGCGCCTTTTTCTACAACGAACACTTCTAGGGTCATTCTTACTACTGCTTTACTACTACTTTACTACTACTTTACTCCTACTTTACTACCACTTTACTACTACTTTACTACTACTCTACTATCACTTTACTACTACTTTACTACCACTTTACTACCACTTTACTACTACTTTACTACCACTTTACTACTACTTTACTACTACTTTACTACCACTTTACTACTACTTTACTACAACTTTACTATCACTTTACTACTACTTTACTACCACTTTACTACTACTTTACTACTACTTTACTATCACTTTACTACTACTTTACTACCACTTTACTACTGCTTTACTAGTACTTTACTACTTCTTTACTATCACTTTACTACTACTTTACTACTGCTTTACTACTACTTTACTACTGCTTTACTACTACTTTACTACTGCTTTACTACAATTTTACTACTGCTTTACTACCGCTTTACTATTACTTTACTACTGCTTTACTACCATTTAACTACTATTTTTCTACAATTTTACTACAACTTTACTACTACTTTAAAGTTCTTTTACTGCTATTCCACCACTTTACTATTGGACCATTTAAATACCACTTTACTACTTCTTTACTACTATCTTACTGCTGTTTCACTACTGCCTTACTACCATTTTACTACTATTTTACGACTGCGTTACTACTACTTTACTGCTATTTTACTGCTACTATTCCACCACTTTACTATTGTTTTACCATTACTTAACAGCTACTTCCCTACTGGTTTACTAATGCTTTACTACCACTTTACTTCCACTTTACTGCTGCTACTATTTATACCCCTATTTATACAGTAGACCTTCCTGAACAATGGCATGCCTGTCTATAGTAACAAATAGTATTGTTCCTATAATATAGTATTTGTACTATAGTAACAAATAGTATTGTTACTATATTGTTACGACAACTTAACCTGCTTTACTAATGCGTGACAAAGCTGCATTTGGTGAGCCAGCGCAGCACACGGAAACGCCGTTTACCTTCCGGCCAGTAAGCGGTCCCTATTTATCTACTTGCACCCGGGGTTGCTTTCGAACTGCTAGGTTGGCAGGCGCTGGGACCAAGCAACAGGGGCGCACCCAGCCGTGTGGATTCGAACCGCCGACCTTTTGAACAGCAGGCCCTAGGCGCTGAGGCTTTTACCCACAGCGCCACCCGCATCCCTACGCCAACTTAACCGGCAGAGAAATATTTTTTTGAAAAAATCCGTATGCCCCGGGGTCACAATTTCATTCAAAAATCTGACTTTCAACCATTCGCTCTAAAATGGTGCCAAACGGTTGCAAATGCTCCCTTGAGAGGTTTGGCGGTCGAAACAGAAGGCTTTTTATGAAAGGAAAAGAAATCAGCCCTCGACAACTTAACCTGCTTCACTACTACTTTACTACCACTTTACTACTACTTTACTACCACTTTACTACTACTTTACTACAATTTTCTACTACTTTTCTACCATTTTACTACTGCTTTACTACCATTTTACTACTGCTTTACTACCGCTTTACTACTACTTTACTACCATTTTACTACTACCTTACTACTGCTTTACTACCATTTAACTACTATTTTTCTACAATTTTACTACTGCTTTACTACTACTTTAAAGCTATTTTACTGCTATTCCACCACTTTACTATTGGACCATTTTACTACCGCTTTACTACTTCTTTACTACTATCTTACTGCTGTTTCACTACTGCCTTACTACCATTTTACTACCATTTTACTACTGTGTTACTACTACTTTACTGCTATTTTACTGCTACTATTCCACCACTTTACTATTGTTTTACCATTACTTAACTGCTACTTCCCTACTGGTTTACTATTGCTTTACTACCACTTTATTTCCAATTTCCTACTGCTACTTTATTACTTATACTACTTTCCTATTTATACCCCTATTTATACAGTAGACCTTCCTGAACAATGGCATGCCTGTCTATAGTAACAAATAGTATTGTTACTATTTTATTAATTGTATATACTGCCCTTCATCCGTAGATTTAAGGTTGGTTTACGACTTAAAAATGCAAGGTAAAAAACACAAAATACACAATAAAAACAAGAACAAGAACAAACCAATAAGCCTCCTCCCTCAACCTCTCCTTTGGCTTGTCCTTCACTCATGACTTCTCTCTTGTTCCTTGATCTTAACTTCCTCACTTTTGCAAACCTTCCAGTTGTCCCTAATTTTGCCGGGACAGTCCCAGATTTATTGAAGCTGTCCTGGTTTCTGATGTTATCCTGCTTTTCCTTAGGACGTCCCTATGTTCATGGGAGAAATGTTGGATGGTATGGAGTTATACATAGAATAGAATGATAGAATGATCTCGATACGAATCCAAGGCAGACCTTTTAACATCACAGTAATCCAAGTTTATGCACCAACTACTGGTGCTGAAGAAACTGAAATTGACCAATTCTATGAAGACTTACAACACCTTATAGAAGTGACACCAAAGAAGGATGTTCTTCTCATTATAGGGGATTGGAATGCTAAAGTAGGGAGGCAAGAGATAAGAGGAACAACTGGCAAGTTTGGCCTTGGAGATCAAAACGAAGCAGGGCAAAGGCTCATTCAGATTTCCAAAGAATAGCAAGGAGAGACAAGAAGGCCTTCTTAAACGAGCAATGCAAACAATAGAGGAAAACAACAGAATGGGAAGAACCAGAGATCTGTTCAAGAAAATTGGAGCTATGAAAGGAACATTTCGTACAAAGATTACCATAATAAAGGACAAAAGTGGTAAGGACCTAACAGAAGCAGAAGACATCAAGAAGAGGTGGCAAGAATACACAGAGGAATTATACCAGAAAGCTATGGATGTCTCGTACACCCCAGGTAGTGTGGTTGCTGACCTTGAGCCAGACATCCTGGAAAGTGAAGTCAAATGGGCCTCAGAAAGCACTGCAAATAACAAGGCCAGTGGAAGTGATGCTATTCCAGCTGAACTATTTAAAATTTTAAAAGATGATGCTGTTAAGGTGCTACACTCAATATGCCAGCAAATTTGGAAAACTCAGCAGTGGCCAGAAGATTGGAGAAGATCAGTCTACATCCCAATCCCAAAGAAGGGCAGTGCCAAAGAATGCTCCAACTACCGCACAATTGCACTCATTTCGCACGCTAGCAAGGTTATGCTTAAAATTCTACAAGGAAGGCTCAAGCAGTATGTGGATCGAGAACTCCCAGAAGTGCAAGCTGGATTTAGAAGAGGCAGAAGAACCAGAGACCAAATTGCAAACATGCGCTGGATTATGGAGAAAGCTAGAGAGTTCCAGAAAGACATCTACTTCTGCTTCATTGACTACGCAAAAGCCTTTGACTGTGTCGACCACAGCAAACTATGGCAAGTTCTTAAAGAAATGGGAGTGCCTGATCACCTCATCTGTCTCCCGAGAAATCTCTATGTGGGACAAGAAGCTACAGTTAGAACTGGATATGGAACAACTGATTGGTTCAAAATTGGAAAAGGAGTACGACAAGGCTGTATTTTGTCTCCCTGCTTATTTAATTTATGTTGTGACGTGGGGTTTGTGATTTCAGCTCTCTTGACATAATATGCTGGAGACAGTTCTCTAGTAACACTTCTTTATTAAAGCAAACAAGACTGAGACCTGAGGAGGGGAGAGCTACATTTATAGGGACAGGGAACTAGCTAGAAAGGATACATTTTGGAGGGAACAATATCAGGCAATCACAGTCCTGCCTTTTGGAGAAAACCAATAAGACAGAGGATCCAAATACAGCAGCTTAAATGAACCAATAGTAGCTGTACCCTCTGGAACCAAAAGGCAGTTACTTTACCCTAATGCAAATACAGACAATAATAATACAGATATAAAATCCTTTGACTCAATACACAACAATTTATATGCAGAATGCATCATGCGAAAGGCTGGGCTGGATGAATCCCAAACTGGAATTAAGATTGCCGGAAGAAATATCAACAACCTCAGATATGCAGATGACACAACCTTGATGGCAGAAAGTGAGGAGGAATTAAAGAACCTTTTAATGAGGGTGAAAGAGGAGAGCGCAAAATATGGTCTGAAGCTCAACATCAAAAAAACGAAGATCATGGCCACTGGTCCCATCACCTCCTGGCAAATAGAAGGGGAAGAAATGGAGGCAGTGAGAGATTTTACTTTCTTGGGCTCCATGATCACTGCAGATGGTGACAGCAGCCACATAATTAAAAGACGCCTGCTTCTTGGGAGAAGGGCAATGACAGGCCTAGACAGCATCTTGAGAAGTAGAGACGTCCCCTTGCCAACAAAGGTCGGTATAGTTAAAGCCATGGTTTTCCCAGTAGTGATGTATGGAAGTGAGAGCTGGACCATAAAGAAGGCTGATCGCCGAAGAATTGATGCTTTTGAATTCTGGTGCTGGAGGAGACTCTTGAGAGTCCCATGGACTGCAAGAAGATCAAACGCATCCATTCTTAAGGAAATCAGCCCTGAGTGCTCACTGGAAGGACAGATCGTGAAGCTGAGGCTCCTGTACTTTGGCCACCTCATGAGAAGAGAAGACTCCCTGGAGAAGACACTGATGCTGGGAAAGATGGAGGGCACAAGGAGAAGGGGGCGACAGAGGACCAGATGGTTGGATAGTGTTTTCGAGGTTACCAGCATGAGTTTGACCAAACTGCGGGAGGTAGTGGAGGACAGAGGTGCCTGGCGTGCTCTGGTCCATGGGGTCACGAAGAGTCGGACACGACTAAACGACTAAACAACAACAACCTAGGGAAGTTTTTTAATGTTTACTGTTTTATTACCTTTTTATATGTTTTGGAAGCCGCCCAGAGTGGCTAGAGCAACCCAGGCAGATGGATGTGGTATAAATACAGTGGTACCTCGGGTTACATATGCTTCAAGTTACAGAAGCTTCAGGTTACAGATGCTTCAGGTTACAGACTCCGCTAACCCAGAAATAGTGCTTCAGGTTAAGAAATTTGCTTCTGAGAACAGAAATCGTGATCCGGCGGCGCGGCAACAGCAGGAGGCCCCATTAGCTAAAGTGGTGCTTCAGCTTAAGAACAGTTTCAGTTTAAGAACAGACCTCCGGAACGAATTAAGTACTTAACCTGAGGTACCACTGTAGTAAAATTGTTGTTACAGAACAGGGCACCCCTATTTTCATCGGAGAAATGTTGGAGGGTATGCTTTTGTCCTCACCTCAGTTTTGACTACGGGCTCCTCACACAGCTCCTGACTCACGACAGTGTGTTGCCCATAGCTCAGTTCTGACTAAAGGATTTTATGCAGCCACTGCTGGCGGGGACCTTTTGGGACCCAAAATATCCAACGCCACTAAATTCTGGTGTACTTTTTAACATAATAGTGTAAACAGGGATCAACATACAAACACTGAGAAGCCATTCCCCCACGCCCCACTACTTTATATGGAAACAACTGGAAAAACCTCTGTGATTGAGGCTATCAACATGGCGCCTTTTTCTACAACGAACACTTCTAGGGTCATTCTTACTACTGCTTTACTACTACTTTACTACTACTTTACTCCTACTTTACTACCACTTTACTACTACTTTACTACTACTCTACTATCACTTTACTACCACTTTACTACTACTTTACTACCACTTCACTACTACTTTACTACTACTTTACTACCACTTTACTACCACTTTACTACTACTTTACTACCACTTTACTACTACTTTACTACTGCTTTACTACAATTTTACTACTGCTTTACTACCGCTTTACTATTACTTTACTACCATTTTACTACTACTTTACTACTGCTTTACTTCCATTTAACTACTAGTTTACTACTACTTTAAAGTTCTTTTACTGCTATTCCACCACTTTACTATTGGACCATTTAAATACCACTTTACTACTTCTTTACTACTATCTTACTGCTGTTTCACTACTGCCTTACTACCATTTTACTACTATTTTACTACTGCGTTACTACTACTTTACTGCTATTTTACTGCTACTATTCCACCACTTTACTATTGTTTTACCATTACTTACCAGCTACTTCCCTACTGGTTTACTATTGCTTTACTACCACTTTACTTCCACTTTCCTACTGCTACTTTATTACTTATACTACTTTACTATTTATACCCCTATTTATACAGTAGACCTTCCTGAACAATGGCATGCCTGTCTATAGTAACAAATAGTATTGTTCCTATAATATAGTATTTGTACTATAGTAACAAATAGTATTGTTACTATATTGTTACGACAACTTAACCTGCTTTACTAATGCGTGACAAAGCTGCATTTGGTGAGCCAGCGCAGCACACGGAAACGCCGTTTACCTTCCCACCAGTAAGCGGTCCCTATTTATCTACTTGCACCCGGGGTTGCTTTCGAACTGCTAGGTTGGCAGGCGCTGGGACCAAGCAACAGGAGCGCACCCAGCCGTGTGGATTCGAACCGCCGACCTTTTGATCGGCAGACCCTAGGCGCTGAGGCTTTTACCCACAGCGCCACCCGCATCCCTACGCCAACTTAACCGGCAGAAAAATATTTTTTTTGGAAAAATCCCAAAGCCCCGGGGTCACAATTTGATCAATAATCTGACTTTCAACCATTCACTCTAAAATGGTGCCAAATGGTTGCAAATGCTCCCTTGAGAGGTTTGGCGGTCGAAACAGAAGGCTTTTTATGAAAGGAAAAGAAATCAGCCCTCAACAACTTAACCTGCTTTACTACTACTTTCCTACCACTTTACTACTACTTTCCTACCACTTTACTACTACTTTACTACAATTTTCTACTACTTTACTACCATTTTACTACTGCTTTACTACCGTTTTACTACTGCTTTACTACCATTTTACTACTACCTTACTACTGCTTTACTACCATTTAACTACTATTTTTCTACAATTTTACTACTACTTTAAAGCTATTTTACTGCTATTCCACCACTTTACTATTGGACCATTTTACTACCGCTTTACTACTTCTTTACTACTATCTTACTGCTGTTTCACTACTGCCTTACTACCATTTTACTACTATTTTACTACTGCGTTACTACTACTTTACTGCTATTTTACTGCTACTATTCCACCACTTTACTATTGTTTTACCATTACTTAACTGCTACTTCCCTACCTGTTTACTATTGCTTTACTACCACTTTACTTCCACTTTACTACTGCTACTTTATTACTTATACTACTTTCCTATTTATACCCCTATTTATACAGTAGACCTTCCTGAACAATGGCATGCCTGTCTATAGTAACAAATAGTATTGTTACTATTTTATTAATTGTATATACTGCCCTTCATCCGTAGATTTAAGGTTGGTTTACGACTTAAAAATGCAAGGTAAAAAACACAAAATACACAATAAAAACAAGAACAAGAACAAACCAATAAGCCTCCTCCCTCAACCTCTCCTTTGGCTTGTCCTTCACTCATGACTTCTCTCTTGTTCCTTGATCTTAACTTCCTCACTTTTGCAAACCTTCCAGTTGTCCCTAATTTTGCCGGGACACTCCCAGATTTATTGAAGCTGTCCTGGTTTCTGATGTTATCCTGCTTTTCCTTAGGACGTCCCTATGTTCATGGGAGAAATGTTGGATGGTATGGAGTTATACATAGAATAGAATGATAGAATGATCTCGATATGAATCCAAGGCAGACCTTTTAACATCACAGTAATCCAAGTTTATGCACCAACTACTGGTGCTGAAGAAACTGAAATTGACCAATTCTATGAAGACTTACAACACCTTATAGAAGTGACACCAAAGAAGGATGTTCTTCTCATTATAGGGGATTGGAATGCTAAAGTAGGGAGGCAAGAGATAAGAGGAACAACTGGCAAGTTAGGCCTTGGAGATCAAAACGAAGCAGTGCAAAGGCTAATAGAGTTCTGTCAAGAGAACAAGCTGGTCATCATAAACACGCTTTTCCAACAACACAAGAGACGACTCTACACATGGACATCACCAGATGGGCAGCATCGAAATCAGATTGATTATATTCTCTGCAGCCAAAGATGGAGAGGCTCTATACAGTCAGCAAAAACAAGACCTGGAGCTGACTGTGGCTCAGATCATCAGCTTCTTATAGCAAAATTCAAACTTAAACTGAAGAAAGTAGGGAAAACCACTGGGCCGGTAAGATGTCATCTAAGTCAAATCCCTTATGAATACACAGTGGAAGTGACGAACAGGTTTAAGGATTTAGATTTGGTGGACAGAGTGCCTGAAGAACTATGGATGGAGGCTGGTAACATTGTACAGGAGGCAACAACGAAAACCATCCCAATGAAAAGGAAATGCAAGAAAGCAAAGTGGCTGTCCAACGAGGCCTTACAAACAGTGGAGGAGAGAAGGCAAGCAAAATGCGAGGGAGATAGTGAAAGATACAGGAAATTGAATGCAGATTTCCAAAGAATAGCAAGGAGAGACAAGAAGGCCTTCTTAAACGAGCAATGCAAACAATAGAGGAAAACAACAGAATGGGAAGAACCAGAGATCTGTTCAAGAAAATTGGAGCTATGAAAGGAACATTTCGTACAAAGATTACCATAATAAAGGACAAAAGTGGTAAGGACCTAACAGAAGCAGAAGACATCAAGAAGAGGTGGCAAGAGTACACAGAGGAATTATACCAGAAAGATATGGATGTCTCGTACACCCCAGGTAGCTCTCTTGACATAATATGCTGGAGACAGTTCTCTAGTAACACTTCTTTATTAAAGCAAACAAGACTGAGACCTGAGGAGGGGAGAGGACCTCCGGAGGTGGCGCAAAACGGCAATGGCGGTCCTCTTTACTCTGTGAAGAGGGGCTCCGCGAAAAAGGGTCGTCCGCTGCGGCAAAGCGGAGACCCATCAAGAAAAACCACAGGCAGAGCGAGCCTGTGGCCGTGGGACTCGGCGGGCCCCAAAAGCCCCCCCAGAAACGAAGAAGGAACCCCGTAAGGGGCTCCGGAACGTGAAAGGGGGAGCGGCGCTGTGAGTTCATCGCTCTTTTCGTGGATGCAAAGCCGCGCTGCTGCTGCTGATGAGCGCCGACCTTTCTTCTTGAAAACATCGAAATTGGCTGCAACATACCCGTGAGTAAGGGGAACTAAATATCGGACTAAAATTTTGGAATTTGGCTGAAAACGGGAGGCGAGTAACAGGAAGTCCGTCTCCCGATCTTGCTAACTAGATCAAAGCAACGGTTCAGAAGAGCGCTGAAGCGTTTAAAAGGGATTGCAAAAGCAAAACGAGGGTGTATTTGATAGACTTTGTAGTGAAAAGACAAGCAGGAAATCTTTGTAAAATCTGTGGACTTTATTCTTGGAACTTTCTTCCTAATTTTGAACTATGCGGAGTTAAAAGGGACAACCCAGCTGTCGGACTGTCAGTGTGCAAAAGAGAACTGTCAAACTGCTGATACTGTTATTGGAGTTTAAACTGATACATAGACTGAGACATTAACGTTTAAACACTGTTGCTGGGACCTTTCTTGACACCTTGTGGCCTTTTTTCAAGAAATAGAAAGCCCGGGGAACCTTCCTTTTGTGCTCTGGAACTACTAAGATTTAATATAGGGAACATAAGAACTTCAATGGCGGAAAAGAGTTCTCTCCTTCCTTGAAACTTTGAAATACCCCCCCTAGAGGATTGTGGAGACATAGAGGCCTGGGAACTGTACTTTATTGTGATTTTCTGTGGTTAAATTGTTTACACTCTGGACTTGTCTGACTTATGGAACAAAAGAAAATTTGACCTTGAACAGAGGCAGGTGTGGAATGAGTGGCTCAGGGAGAACAAGAGCAGCTAAAGCTAAAGAAAAGGAAAAGAAACCAGTGCAACTTGTTCAAACAACCCTATCTCATCAACGAAGATCATCTGTCCCAACTGTGCTGACAGCACAGGAGGTGGAAGCTGAAGAGCCTGCTGCAGAAGATATGGCAACTGGAGGATCTGAAATAGTCCTGAAACAAATTTTGGAACAACTGGCAATTTTAAATCAAAAAGTGGACAATCAATCATCAAAAATTGACCAAGCTACATCCTCTATTAGTAAATTATCTGAGCAGGTTTCCCAGCACACTCAGGCAATTGAGAAATTGCAAGGAGCCACGGCTGAAAACTATAAATTAGCTGTGGAAGCCAGTCAAAAAGCAGAACAGGCGAACAAAAAGGTTGATGAGATCAAGGGGGAAGTAAGGCCTCTGAAAAGACAGGTAGGGGAACAACAAGCCTACCTGTCATTGGTTGAATTGAAAAGTAAGGAAAATAATCTCAGGTTAAGGGCCATCCCAGAACTGGAGGAAGGAAATTTACAGGGATTTTTAACACTTTTGTTCTCCAAATTCTGGGGGATTGAGGAAGACAAGGATTTTAAAATTGTGACGGCTTTTAGACTGGGAAAATCGATAAAGAAGGATAAGTCCAGAGACTGTTTGGTTATTTTGAGATCAAGAGAGGAAAGAGACAAGATACTAGGCCTACATTTTAAAAAATCTTTGGAGATAGAAGGTAAAAAGGCTGAAATTTACAGAGACATACCCAAACATCTTTTGGATCTCAGGACCACTTACACAGATTTGACCAAACTGCTGAGATACAACACAATCCCTTATAGGTGGGAGTTTCCGCAAGGACTATCATTTACTTACAAAGGAAGGAAAGTAAGAATTAAAACACCTGAGGACCAACAGAAGTTCTTACACGACCACGAGAAGGACCTCCAGAAAGGAGCCACAGCTTCTTGGCCACCACCACCACCGGGACCATCTCCAAAACCTACACCGTCTGGATCTGGACCAGCATTACCACCTCCGGGATCGGAGGGAAACCTAGACACCCCACTGTAGGACCCACCAATTAGACCAGGATGTCGTTGCAGCTTCTCAGTTGGAATATAAATGGCGGAAATTCTCCGGAAAAAAGAAGAAAAGTATTTCATATTTTGAAAAAAGAACAATTGGACATTATTTGCCTGCAAGAAACGCATGTGACAAGGCTCCACAGAAAAGTGCTAATTAATAAAAGACTAGGCCAAGAATTTATTTCTTCGGATAAAGTTAAGAAAAGAGGAGTGGTGATATATGCAAAGGAGAGCCTGTCACCGAAACTTTTATTTAAAGACGAACACGGCAGAATTTTGGCGATTGAAATTCAGACACAAGGAGAAAAAATTTTGATATTAGGAATATATGCTCCAAATGAAGGAAAATCGGAATTTTTCAGGAAGCTGCATGAGATTATGCTGGACTACTTAGACTACAACAACATTATTATGATGGGTGATATGAATGGGGTGGTGTCTGTAAATATGGATAAGTCGCAAAGCGCTAACGTAACGAAAGATGGTAGACTACCTAAAACTTTCTTTGAAATGACTGACAATGTGGACTTAATTGACATATGGAGGGTTAAGAACCCCCTAGGAAAAGAAGGAACTTTCTTTTCTGAAGCTCATCTGACATGGACACGAATCGACCAAATATGGATAACTAGAGGACTGGCACCCAAGACTAGAAAGGTGGAAATCTGCCCAAAAACCTGCTCCGACCATAACGCTTTGAAAATGGAACTGAGACTAAATACAATCGGATCCTTTAGATGGAAAATGAATGACACCTTACTAAGGGACGAGAAGATTGTTAAGAAGGCCCAAAAAACTTTAAAAGACTATTTTGAGATAAATTTAAATACCACTGTGGAAAAAAGAACAATCTGGGACGCAAGTAAAGCAGTCATGAGAGGGTTTCTAATACAACGAAATACGATCAAGAAAAAGCTCTGGAATGAAAAGAAGGAGAAGATATTGGAAAAAATAAGAGATGGAGAGAAAAAACTAAGATCCAGGCCCAAGTCGAAGGAAGTGCTGAGAGAAGTGAAATTTTTCCAAGCACAATATTTGAAATTGATAAATCAAGAGGTGGAATGGAAAATTCAACAAATGAAACAAAGATCTTTTGAATCAGCAAATAAGTGTGGGAAACTGCTAGCATGGCAGTTGAAAAAGAGACAAAAACTTAATACAGTTACAAATCTAGAGATTGAAGGGAGAATGGTTCAGAAACCCGAGGAAATTAGAAAGTGCTTCCAGAGATATTTCAAAGAACTTTATTCACAAGGGCCACAGAAAGATTCGGAGGTGGACCAATTTCTTAAAACCAACGGATTACAGAAAATACCTCAGGAAAGGAGAACAATCCTGAATAGTAATATCACACAGCAAGAAATTGAAAGTGCCATTCAGAACCTCCAATTAGGCAAATCTCCAGGCCCTGATGGACTTACCTCCAAATATTATAAGGTTCTGAAGGACTACTTGATACAACCTTTGTTGGAGGTTTGTAACCAGATTATGGAGGGGAGGAAGGCACCGGAAACGTGGAAAGAAGCCTTCATCACATTGATACCCAAACTAGAAACTGAAAAGACCCAGCTTAAGAACTACCGCCCCATCTCACTCCTAAATGTGGATTACAAAATTTTTGCAGACATTTTGGCAAGTAGTTTTTAAAAAGTGCTTAATGAAGTGATCCATAAGGACCAGGCAGGCTTTCTCCCTGGTAGGCATTTGTTTGACAACACAAGAAACATCATCGACATTTTGGAACTTTTACAAACAAATCTCAACACTAGAGCGGTGTTAATCTTTATTGATGCGGAGAAAGCCTTTGACAACATTTCTTGGATGTTTATGAAGAAAAATTTGGAAGGGATGGGAGTGGGGCGGGGGTTTGAAAATGGAATAGAAGCAATATATTCAGAACAAAAAGCCAAATTGATAGTAAACAATGTGGTGACAGAGGAGTTTAAAATTGAAAAAGGGACACGGCAGGGGTGCCCTCTATCCCCCCTATTGTTTATTTCAGTTCTGGAGGTGCTATTGAACATGATTAGAAAGGACCGGTTGGTACAGGGAATTGAGGTCGGAGTGAAACAATATAAATTGAAAGCATTTGCAGATGACCTGGTATTAACATTACAGGAGCCAGTCTCTAGTACTAAAAGAGTGTTAGAATTAATTTCTGACTTTGGTCGGGTGTTGGGATTTAAGCTGAACAAGCAAAAAACTAAGGTTTTAGCAAAAAATTTGACAACTACAGAAACAGATGAGTTCCTGAAAGAAACAGAATTAAATGTGGTTAAAAAAGTAAAATACCTAGGGGTGTATCTGACCTCCAAAAATTTGAATTTGTTTAAAGACAACTACGAGAAATGTTGGTCAGAAATCAAAAGAGATTTGGAAACGTGGTCAAGATTGAAACTTTCCTTGTTGGGCCGAATAGCAGCTATAAAGATGAATGTATTGCCAAAAATGTTATTTTTGTTTCAGGCCCTACAGATCGTGGACAAGGTGGAATGTTTTGGAAAGTGGCAGAAGGATATTTCTAAGTTTGTTTGGCAGGGCAAAAAGCCCCGAATAAAGTTTAAAATATTAACTGATGCGAAAGAAAGAGGGGGATTTGCCCTGCCAGACTTGAGGTTATATTATGAATCCGCAGCCTTCTGCTGGTTGAAAGATTGGATCTTACTGGAAAACACTGATGTCCTAGATCTGGAAGGGTTTGACAATGCTTTTGGGTGGCATGCATATTTGTGGTATGACAAGGTTAAAGTGCACAAATTGTTTAAAAACCACATTGTTAGGAGAGCAATTTTAATGGTCTGGACAAAATATAAAGACTTATTGGAGAGTAAGACTCCGAGGTGGCTCTCACCGGTGGAGGCCAAGGCACGTAAGAGACTTAACATGGAGGCCAATTGGCCTAAATATGGGGAAATAATTGAAAAGATTGGAGACAATTGGAGGTTGCAGAGCTTGGAAAAATTAAAAAACAAGGTGCGAGATTGGTTGCATTATGCACAAATTCAAGAGGTTTTTAAAGTAGACAAGAAGGTTGGATTCCAGGTGGAAAAATCGAAACTAGAGACAGAACTGTTAGAACCAAAAAGTAAACTACTTTCGAGAATGTATAACCTGCTGCTTAAATGGAATACTCAGGATGAGACAGTCAAATCCGCCATGATAAAGTGGGCGCAGGATTTGGGGCATAACATTATGTTTGAAGACTGGGAAAGGTTATGGAACACCGGAATGAAATTTACGGCATGTAGTGCCTTGAAGGAAAACATTATGAAAATGATATACCGGTGGTACATGACCCCAGTCAAGCTTGCTAAGATATATCACCTGTCTGATAATAAATGTTGGAAATGTAAAGAGGCGGAAGGGACATTTTTTCACCTCTGGTGGACCTGCCCGAAAGTGAAGGCCTTTTGGGAGATGATTCATAATGAACTAAAAAAGGTACTTAGATTTACCTTACCTAAGAAACCAGAGGCCTTCCTCCTGGGCATGGTGGACCAGAGAGTGCTTAAGAAGGACAAAACTTGTTTTATGTACGCTACTACAGCAGCAAGGATCCTGATTGCAAAGCATTGGAAGACACAAGATTTACCCACACTGGAGGAATGGCACACGCAGTTGATGGACTACATGGAACTGGCCGAAATGACTGGCAGAATCCGAGACTTGGGAGAAGAAACAATTGAGGAGGAATGGAAAAAATTTAAGGACTATCTGAAAAAACATTATAAGCTGTATGAATGTTAAAAAATGCACCTTTTAGGAAATTCTAGCTTCAGTAATGTTAAACTAAAGAAATGGAAATTAAGGCACAAGAAGTCAGAGATAGAATAATGAAACAACTTTATTGTGTTTAAATGAAAATGTACATGATTTGGGTTATAACACATTTGAAATTGGGTAACATGATAAAATGAAGGACACAACAAGTATTGAAACAAGTTAACAAATTGCTGATGTTATGTATCACAGAGAATGCAGGGTTGGGAGGACGTGGGGAAGTCCAGTAGACTTGGAAAAAAGAACAAGAAAATTTGTAACCTTTCTACTTTACTCTTATAATATGTTCTTTATTCTTTTTTCTGTATTTCACAAACTCAATAAAAAATATTATTAAAAAAAGAGACCTGAGGAGGGGAGAGCTACATTTATAGGGACAGGGAACTAGCTAGAAAGGATACATTTTGGAGGGAACAATATCAGGCAATCACAGTCCTGCCTTTTGGAGAAAACCAATAAGACAGAGGATCCAAATACAGCAGCTTAAATGAACCAATAGTAGCTGTACCCTCTGGAACCAAAAGGCAGTTACTTTACCCTAATGCAAATACAGACAATAATAATACAGATATAAAATCCTTTGACTCAATACACAACAATTTATATGCAGAATGCATCATGCGAAAGGCTGGGCTGGATGAATCCCAAGCTGGAATTAAGATTGCCGGAAGAAATATCAACAACCTCAGATATGCAGATGACACAACCTTGATGGCAGAAAGTGAGGAGGAATTAAAGAACCTTTTAATGAGGGTGAAAGAGGAGAGCGCAAAATATGGTCTGAAGCTCAACATCAAAAAAACAAAGATCATGGCCACTGGTCCCATCACCTCCTGGCAAATAGAAGGGAAAGAAATGGAGGCAGTGAGAGATTTTACTTTCTTGGGCTCCATGATCACTGCAGATGGTGACAGCAGCCACATAATTAAAAGACGCCTGCTTCTTGGGAGAAAGGCAATGACAGGCCTAGACAGCATCTTGAGAAGTAGAGACGTCCCCTTGCCAACAAAGGTCCGTATAGTTAAAGCCATGGTTTTCCCAGTAGTGATGTATGGAAGTGAGAGCTGGACCATAAAGAAGGCTGATCGCCGAAGAATTGATGCTTTTGAATTCTGATGCTGGAGGAGACTTTGAGAGTCCCATGGACTGCAAGAAGATCAAACGCATCCATTCTTAAGGAAATCAGCCCTGAGTGCTCACTGGAAGGACAGATCGTGAAGCTGAGGCTCCTGTACTTTGGCCACCTCATGAGAAGAGAAGACTCCCTGGAGAAGACACTGATGCTGGGAAAGATGGAGGGCACAAGGAGAAGGGGGCGACAGAGGACGAGATGGTTGGATAGTGTTTTCGAGGTTACCAGCATGAGTTTGACCAAACTGCGGGAGGTAGTGGAGGACAGAGGTGCCTGGCGTGCTCTGGTCCATGGGGTCACGAAGAGTCGGACACGACTAAACGACTAAACAACAACAACCTAGGGAAGTTTTTTAATGTTTACTGTTTTATTACCTTTTTATATGTTTTGGAAGCCGCCCAGAGTGGCTAGAGCAACCCAGGCAGATGGATGTGGTATAAATACAGTGGTACCTCGGGTTACATATGCTTCAGGTTACATATGCTTCAGGTTACAGATGCTTCAGGTTACAGACTCCGCTAACCCAGAAATAGTGCTTCAGGTTAAGAAATTTGCTTCTGAGAACAGAAATCGTGATCCGGCGGCGCGGCAACAGCAGGAGGCCCCATTAGCTAAAGTGGTGCTTCAGGTTAAGAACAGTTTCAGTTTAAGAACGGACCTCCGGAACGAATTAAGTACTTAACCTGAGGTACCACTGTAGTAAAATTGTTGTTACAGAACAGGGCACCCCTATTTTCATCGGAGAAATGTTGGAGGGTATGCTTTTGTCCTCACCTCAGTTTTCACTACGGGCTCCTCACACAGCTCCTGACTCACGACAGTGTGTTGCCCATAGCTCAGTTCTGACTAAAGGATTTTATGCAGCCACTGCTGGCGGGGACCTTTTGGGACCCAAAATATCCAACGCCACTAAATTCTGTTGTACTTTTTAACATAATAGTGTAAACAGGGATCAACATACAAACACTGAGAAGCCATTCCCCCCCGCCCCACTACTTTATATGGAAACAACTGGAAAAACCTCTGTGATTGAGGCTATCAACATGGCGCCTTTTTGTACAACGAACACTTCTGAGGTCATTCTTACTACTGCTTTACTACTACTTTACTACTACTTTACTACCACTTTACTACTACTTTACTATCACTTTACTACTACTTTACTACCACTTTACTACTACTTTACTACCACTTTACTACTGCTTTACTACTACTTTACTACTACTTTACTATCACTTTACTACTACTTTACTACTGCTTTACTACAATTTTACTACTGCTTTACTACCGCTTTACTATTCTTTACTACCATTTTACTACTACCTTACTACTGCTTTACTTCCATTTAACTACTATTTTTCTACAATTTTACTACAACTTTACTACTACTTTAAAGTTCTTTTACTGCTATTCCACCACTTTACTATTGGACCATTTAAATACCACTTTACTACTTCTTTACTACTATCTTACTGCTGTTTCACTACTGCCTTACTACCATTTTACTACTATTTTACTACTGCGTTACTACTACTTTACTGCTATTTTACTGCTACTATTCCACCACTTTACTATTGTTTTACCATTACTTAACAGCTACTTCCCTACTGGTTTACTAATGCTTTACTACCGCTTTACTTGCACTTTACTGCTGCTACTATTTATACCCCTATTTATACAGTAGACCTTCCTGAACAATGGCATGCCTGTCTATAGTAACAAATAGTATTGTTCCTATAATATAGTATTTGTACTATAGTAACAAATAGTATTGTTACTATATTGTTACGACAACTTAACCTGCTTTACTAATGCGTGACAAAGCTGCATTTGGTGAGCCAGCGCAGCACACGGAAACGCCGTTTACCTTCCGGCCAGTAAGCGGTCCCTATTTATCTACTTGCACCCGGGGTTGCTTTCGAACTGCTAGGTTGGCAGGCGCTGGGACCAAGCAACAGGAGCGCACCCAGCCGTGTGGATTCGAACCGCCGACCTTTTGATCAGCAGGCCCTAGGCGCTGAGGCTTTTACCCACAGCGCCACCCGCATCCCTACGCCAACTTAACCGGCAGAAAAATATTTTCTTGAAAAAATCCCTATGCCCCGGGGTCACAATTTCATTCAAAAATCTGACTTTCAACCATTCACTCTAAAATGGTGCCAAACGGTTGCAAATGCTCCCTTGAGAGGTTTGGCGGTCGAAACAGAAGGCTTTTTATGAAAGGAAAAGAAATCAGCCCTCGACAACTTAACCTGCTTTACTACTACTTTACTACCACTTTACTACTACTTTCCTACCACTTTACTACTACTTTACTACAATTTTCTACTACTTTACTACCATTTTACTACTGCTTTACTACCGTTTTACTACTGCTTTACTACCGCTTTACTACTACTTTACTACCATTTTACTACTACCTTACTACTGCTTTACTACCATTTAACTACTATTTTTCTACAATTTTACTACTACTTTAAAACTATTTTACTGCTATTCCACCACTTTACTATTGGACCATTTTACTACCGCTTTACTACTTCTTTACTACTATCTTACTGCTGTTTCACTACTGCCTTACTACCATTTTACTACTATTTTACTACTGCGTTACTACTACTTTACTGCTATTTTACTGCTACTATTCCACCACTTTACTATTGTTTTACCATTACTTAACTGCTACTTCCCTACCTGTTTACTATTGCTTTACTACCACTTTACTTCCACTTTACTACTGCTACTTTATTACTTATACTACTTTCCTATTTATACCCCTATTTATACAGTAGACCTTCCTGAACAATGGCATGCCTGTCTATAGTAACAAATAGTATTGTTACTATTTTATTAATTGTATATACTGCCCTTCATCCGTAGATTTAAGGTTGGTTTACGACTTAAAAATGCAAGGTAAAAAACACAAAATACACAATAAAAACAAGAACAAGAACAAACCAATAAGCCTCCTCCCTCAACCTCTCCTTTGGCTTGTCCTTCACTCATGACTTCTCTCTTGTTCCTTGATCTTAACTTCCTCACTTTTGCAAACCTTCCAGTTGTCCCTAATTTTGCCGGGACACTCCCAGATTTATTGAAGCTGTCCTGGTTTCTGATGTTATCCTGCTTTTCCTTAGGACGTCCCTATGTTCATGGGAGAAATGTTGGATGGTATGGAGTTATACATAGAATAGAATGATAGAATGATCTCGATATGAATCCAAGGCAGACCTTTTAACATCACAGTAATCCAAGTTTATGCACCAACTACTGGTGCTGAAGAAACTGAAATTGACCAATTCTATGAAGACTTACAACACCTTATAGAAGTGACACCAAAGAAGGATGTTCTTCTCATTATAGGGGATTGGAATGCTAAAGTAGGGAGGCAAGAGATAAGAGGAACAACTGGCAAGTTTGGCCTTGGAGATCAAAACGAAGCAGGGCAAAGGCTAATAGAGTTCTGTCAAGAGAACAAGCTGGTCATCACAAACACGCTTTTCCAACAACACAAGAGACGACTCTACACATGGACATCACCAGATGGGCAGCATCGAAATCAGATTGATTATATTCTCTGCAGCCAAAGATGGAGAGGCTCTATACAGTCAGCAAAAACAAGACCTGGAGCTGACTGTGGCTCAGATCATCAGCTTCTTATAGCAAAATTCAAACTTAAACTGAAGAAAGTAGGGAAAACCACTGGGCCGGTAAGATATCATCTATGTCAAATCCCTTATGAATACACAGTGGAAGTGACGAACAGGTTTAAGGATTTAGATTTGGTGGACAGAGTGTCTGAAGAACTATGGATGGAGGCTGGTAACATTGTACAGGAGGCAACAACGAAAACCATCCCAATGAAAAGGAAATGCAAGAAAGCAAAGTGGCTGTCCAACGAGGCCTTACAAACAGCGGAGGAGAGAAGGCAAGCAAAATGCGAGGGAGATAGTGAAAGATACAGGAAACTGAATGCAGATTTCCAAAGAATAGCAAGGAGAGACAAGAAGGCCTTCTTAAACGAGCAATGCAAACAATAGAGGAAAACAACAGAATGGGAAGAACCAGAGATCTGTTCAAGAAAATTGGAGCTATGAAAGGAACATTTTGTACAAAGATTACCATAATAAAGGACAAAAGTGGTAAGGACCTAAGAGAAGCAGAAGACATCAAGAAGAGGTGGCAAGAATACACAGAGGAATTATACCAGAAAGATATGGATGTCTCGTACACCCCAGGTAGTGTGGTTGCTGACCTTGAGCCAGACATCCTGGAAAGTGAAGTCAAATGGGCCTCAGAAAGCACTGCAAATAACAAGGCCAGTGGAAGTGATGGTATTCCAGCTGAACTATTTAAAATTTTAAAAGATGATGCTGTTAAGGTGCTACACTCAATATGCCAGCAAATTTGGAAAACTCAGCAGTGGCCAGAAGATTGGAGAAGATCAGTCTACATCCCAATCCCAAAGAAGGGCAGTGCCAAAGAATGCTCCAACTACCGCACAATTGCACTCATTTCACACGCTAGCAAGGTTATGCTTAAAATTCTACAAGGAAGGCTCAAGCAGTATGTGGATCGAGAACTCCCAGAAGTGCAAGCTGGATTTAGAAGAGGCAGAAGAACCAGAGACCAAATTGCAAACATGCGCTGGATTATGGAGAAAGCTAGAGAGTTCCAGAAAGACATCTACTTCTGCTTCATTGACTACGCAAAAGCCTTTGACTGTGTCGACCACAGCAAACTATGGCAAGTTCTTAAAGAAATGGGAGTGCCTGATCACCTCATCTGTCTCCCGAGAAATCTCTATGTGGGACAAGAAGCTACAGTTAGAACTGGATATGGAACAACTGATTGGTTCAAAATTGGAAAAGGAGTACGACAAGGCTGTATTTTGTCTCCCTGCTTATTTAATTTATGTTGTGACGTGGGGTTTGTGATTTCAGCTCTCTTGACATAATATGCTGGAGACAGTTCTCTAGTAACACTTCTTTATTAAAGCAAACAAGACTGAGACCTGAGGAGGGGAGAGCTACATTTATAGGGACAGGGAACTAGCTAGAAAGGATACATTTTGGAGGGAACAATATCAGGCAATCACAGTCCTGCCTTTTGGAGGAAACCAATAAGACAGAGGATCCAAATACAGCAGCTAAAATGAACCAATAGTAGCTGTACCCTCTGGAACCAAAAGGCAGTTACTTTACCCTAATGCAAATACAGACAATAATAATACAGATATAAAATCCTTTGACTCAATACACAACAATTTATATGCAGAATGCATCATGCGAAAGGCTGGGCTGGATGAATCCCAAGCTGGAATTAAGATTGCCGGAAGAAATATCAACAACCTCAGATATGCAGATGACACAACCTTGATGGCAGAAAGTGAGGAGGAATTAAAGAACCTTTTAATGAGGGTGAAAGAGGAGAGCGCAAAATATGGTCTGAAGCTCAACATCAAAAAAACAAAGATCATGGCCGCTGGTCTCATCACCTCCTGGCAAATAGAAGGGAAAGAAATGGAGGCAGTGAGAGATTTTACTTTCTTGGGCTCCATGATCACTGCAGATGGTGACAGCAGCCACAAAATTAAAAGACGCCTGCTTCTTGGGAGAAGGGCAATGACAGGCCTAGACAGCATCTTGAGAAGTAGAGACGTCCCCCTGCCAACAAAGGTCCGTATAGTTAAAGCCATGGTTTTCCCAGTAGTGATGTATGGAAGTGAGAGCTGGACCATAAAGAAGGCTGATCGCCGAAGAATTGATGCTTTTGAATTCTGGTGCTGGAGGAGACTCTTGAGAGTCCCATGGACTGCAAGAAGATCAAACGCATCCATTCTTAAGGAAATCAGCCCTGAGTGCTCACTGGAAAGACAGATCGTGAAGCTGAGGCTCCTGTACTTTGGCCACCTCATGAGAAGAGAAGACTCCCTGGAGAAGACACTGATGCTGGGAAAGATGGAGGGCACAAGGAGAAGGGGGCGACAGAGGACGAGATGGTTGGATAGTGTTTTCGAGGTTACCAGCATGAGTTTGACCAAACTGCGGGAGGTAGTGGAGGACAGAGGTGCCTGGCGTGCTCTGGTCCATGGGGTCACGAAGAGTCGGACACGACTAAACGACTAAACAACAACAACCTAGGGAAGTTTTTTAATGTTTACTGTTTTATTACCTTTTTATATGTTTTGGAAGCCGCCCAGAGTGGCTAGAGCAACCCAGGCAGATGGATGTGGTATAAATACAGTGGTACCTCGGGTTACATATGGTCCAGGTTACATATGCTTCAGGTTACAGACTCCGGTAACCCAGAAATAGTGCTTCAGGTTAAGAAATTTGCTTCTGAGAACAGAAATCGTGATCTTGCGGCGCGGCAACAGCAGGAGGCCCCATTAACTAAAGTGGTGCTTCAGGTTAAGAACAGTTTCAGTTTAAGAACGGACCTCCGGAACGAATTAAGTACTTAACCTGAGGTACCACTGTAGTAAAATTGTTGTTACAGAACAGGGCACCCCTATTTTCATCGGAGAAATGTTGGAGGGTATGCTTTTGTCCTCACCTCAGTTTTCACTACGGGCTCCTCACACAGCTCCTGACTCACGACAGTGTGTTGCCCATAGCTCAGTTCTGACTAAAGGATTTTATGCAGCCACTGCTGGCGGGGACCTTTTGGGACCCAAAATATCCAACGCCACTAAATTCTGGTGTACTTTTTAACATAATAGTGTAAACAGGGATCAACATACAAACACTGAGAAGCCATTCCCCCCCGCCCCACTACTTTATATGGAAACAACTGGAAAAACCTCTGTGATTGAGGCTATCAACATGGCGCCTTTTTGTACAACGAACACTTCTGAGGTCATTCTTACTACTGCTTTACTACTACTTTACTACCACTTTACTACTACTTTACTACCACTTTACTACTGCTTTACTACTACTTTACTACTACTTTACTATCACTTTACTACTACTTTACTACCACTTTACTACAATTTTACTACTGCTTTACTACCGCTTTACTATTCTTTACTACCATTTTACTACTACCTTACTACTGCTTTACTTCCATTTAACTACTATTTTTCTACAATTTTACTACAACTTTACTACTACTTTAAAGTTCTTTTACTGCTATTCCACCACTTTACTATTGGACCATTTAAATACCACTTTACTACTTCTTTACTACTATCTTACTGCTGTTTCACTACTGCCTTACTACCATTTTACTACTATTTTACTACTGCGTTACTACTACTTTACTGCTATTTTACTGCTACTATTCCACCACTTTACTATTGTTTTACCATTACTTAACAGCTACTTCCCTACTGGTTTACTAATGCTTTACTACCACTTTACTTCCACTTTACTGCTGCTACTATTTATACCCCTATTTATACAGTAGACCTTCCTGAACAATGGCATGCCTGTCTATAGTAACAAATAGTATTGTTACTATTTTATTAATTGTATATACTGCCCTTCATGCGTAGATTTAAGGTTGGTTTACGACTTAAAAATGCAAGGTAAAAAACACAAAATACACAATAAAAACAAGAACAAGAACAAACCAATAAGCCTCCTCCCTCAATTTCTCCTTTGGCTTGTCCTTCACTCATGACTTCTCTCTTTTTCCTTGATCTTAACTTCCTCACTTTTGCAAACCTTCCAGTTGTCCCTAATTTTGCCGGGACAGTCCCAGATTTATTGAAGCTGTCCTGGTTTCTGATGTTATCCTGCTTTTCCTTAGGACGTCCCTATGTTCATGGGAGAAATGTTGGATGGTATGGAGTTATACATAGAATAGAATGATAGAATGATCTCGATACGAATCCAAGGCAGACCTTTTAACATCACAGTAATCCAAGTTTATGCACCAACTACTGGTGCTGAAGAAACTGAAATTGACCAATTCTATGAAGACTTACAACACCTTATAGAAGTGACACCAAAGAAGGATGTTCTTCTCATTATAGGGGATTGGAATGCTAAAGTAGGGAGGCAAGAGATAAGAGGAACAACTGGCAAGTTTGGGCTTGGAGATCAAAACGAAGCAGGGCAAAGGCTAATTCAGATTTCCAAAGAATAGCAAGGAGAGACAAGAAGGCCTTCTTAAACGAGCAATGCAAACAATAGAGGAAAACAACAGAATGGGAAGAACCAGAGATCTGTTCAAGAAAATTGGAGCTATGAAAGGAACATTTCGTACAAAGATTACCATAATAAAGGACAAAAGTGGTAAGGACCTAACAGAAGCAGAAGACATCAAGAAGAGGTGGCAAGAATACACAGAGGAATTATACCAGAAAGCTATGGATGTCTCGTACACCCCAGGTAGTGTGGTTGCTGACCTTGAGCCAGACATCCTGGAAAGTGAAGTCAAATGGGCCTCAGAAAGCACTGCAAATAACAAGGCCAGTGGAAGTGATGGTATTCCAGCTGAACTATTTAAAATTTTAAAAGATGATGCTGTTAAGGTGCTACACTCAATATGCCAGCAAGTTTGGAAAACTCAGCAGTGGCCAGAAGATTGGAGAAGATCAGTCTACATCCCAATCCCAAAGAAGGGCAGTGCCAAAGAATGCTCCAACTACCGCACAATTGCACTCATTTCACACGCTAGCAAGGTTATGCTTAAAATTCTACAAGGAAGGCTCAAGCAGTATGTGGATCGAGAACTCCCAGAAGTGCAAGCTGGATTTAGAAGAGGCAGAAGAACCAGAGACCAAATTGCAAACATGCGCTGGATTATGGAGAAAGCTAGAGAGTTCCAGAAAGACATCTACTTCTGCTTCATTGACTACGCAAAAGCCTTTGACTGTGTCGACCACAGCAAACTATGGCAAGTTCTTAAAGAAATGGGAGTGCCTGATCACCTCATCTGTCTCCCGAGAAATCTCTATGTGGGACAAGAAGCTACAGTTAGAACTGGATATGGAACAACTGATTGGTTCAAAATTGGAAAAGGAGTACGACAAGGCTGTATTTTGTCTCCCTGCTTATTTAATTTATGTTGTGACGTGGGGTTTGTGATTTCAGCTCTCTTGACATAATATGCTGGAGACAGTTCTCTAGTAACACTTCTTTATTAAAGCAAACAAGACTGAGACCTGAGGAGGGATGAGCTACATTTATAGGGACAGGGAACTAGCTAGAAAGGATACATTTTGGAGGGAACAATATCAGGCAATCACAGTCCTGCCTTTTGGAGGAAACCAATAAGACAGAGGATCCAAATACAGCAGCTTAAATGAACCAATAGTAGCTGTACCCTCTGGAACCAAAAGGCAGTTACTTTACCCTAATGCAAATACAGACAATAATAATACAGATATAAAATCCTTTGACTCAATACACAACAATTTATATGCAGAATGCATCATGCGAAAGGCTGGGCTGGATGAATCCCAAGCTGGAATTAAGATTGCCGGAAGAAATATCAACAACCTCAGATATGCAGATGACACAACCTTGATGGCAGAAAGTGAGGAGGAATTAAAGAACCTTTTAATGAGGGTGAAAGAGGAGAGCGCAAAATATGGTCTGAAGCTCAACATCAAAAAAACAAAGATCATGGCCACTGGTCCCATCACCTCCTGGCAAATAGAAGGGGAAGAAATGGAGGCAGTGAGAGATTTTACTTTCTTGGGCTCCATGATCACTGCAGATGGTGACAGCAGCCACATAATTAAAAGACGCCTGCTTCTTGGGAGAAGGGCAATGACAAGCCTAGACAGCATCTTGAGAAGTAGAGACGTCCCCTTGCCAACAAAGGTCCGTATACTTAAAGCCATGGTTTTCCCAGTAGTGATGTATGGAAGTGAGAGCTGGACCATAAAGAAGGCTGATCGCCGAAGAATTGATGCTTTTGAATTCTGGTGCTGGAGGAGACTTTGAGAGTCCCATGGACTGCAAGAAGATCAAACGCATCCATTCTTAAGGAAATCAGCCCTGAGTGCTAACTGGAAGGACAGATCGTGAAGCTGAGGCTCCTGTACTTTGGCCACCTCATGAGAAGAGAAGACTCCCTGGAGAAGACACTGATGCTGGGAAAGATGGAGGGCACAAGGAGAAGGGGGCGACAGAGGACGAGATGGTTGGATAGTGTTTTCGACGTTACCAGCATGAGTTTGACCAAACTGCGGGAGGTAGTGGAGGACAGAGGTGCCTGGCGTGCTCTGGTCCATGGGGTCACGAAGAGTCGGACACGACTAAACGACTAAACAACAACAACCTAGGGAAGTTTTTTAATGTTTAATGTTTTATTTCCTTTTTATATGTTTTGGAAGCGGTCCAGAGTGGCTAGAGCAACCCAGGCAGATGGATGTGGTATAAATACAGTGGTACCTCGGGTTACATATGCTTCAGGTTACAGATGCTTCAGGTTACAGACTCCGCTAACCCAGAAATAGTGCTTCAGGTTAAGAAATTTGCTTCTGAGAACAGAAATCGTGATCCAGCGGCGCGGCAACAGCAGGAGGCCCCATTAGCTAAAGTGGTGCTTCAGGTTAAGAACAGTTTCAGTTTAAGAACGGACCTCCGGAACGAATTAAGTACTTAACCTGAGGTACCACTGTAGTAAAATTGTTGTTACAGAACAGGGCACCCCTATTTTCATCGGAGAAATGTTGGAGGGTATGCTTTTGTCCTCACCTCAGTTTTGACTACGGGCTCCTCACACAGCTCCTGACTCACGACAGTGTGTTGCCCATAGCTCAGTTCTGACTAAAGGATTTTATGCAGCCACTGCTGGCGGGGACCTTTTGGGACCCAAAATATCCAACGCCACTAAATTCTGGTGTACTTTTTAACATAATAGTGTAAACAGGGATCAACATACAAACACTGAGAAGCCATTCCCCCCCGCCCCACTACTTTATATGGAAACAACTGGAAAAACCTCTGTGATTGAGGCTATCAACATGGCGCCTTTTTCTACAACGAACACTTCTAGGGTCATTCTTACTACTGCTTTACTACTACTTTACTACTACTTTACTCCTACTTTACTATCACTTTACTACCACTTTACTACCACTTTACTACTACTTTACTACCACTTTACTACTAATTTACTACTACTTTACTACCACTTTACTACTACTTTACTACTACTTTACTATCACTTTACTACTACTTTACTACCACTTTACTACTACTTTACTACTACTTTACTATCACTTTACTACTACTTTACTACCACTTTACTATCACTTTACTACTACTTTACTACCACTTTACTATCACTTTTCTACTACTTTACTACCACTTTACTACTACTTTACTACTGCTTTACTACAATTTTACTACTGCTTTACTACCGCTTTACTATTACTTTACTACCATTTTACTACTACCTTACTACTGCTTTACTTCCATTTAACTACTAGTTTACTACTACTTTAAAGTTCTTTTACTGCTATTCCACCACTTTACTATTGGACCATTTAAATACCACTTTACTACTTCTTTACTACTATCTTACTGCTGTTTCACTACTGCCTTACTGCCATTTTACTACTATTTTACTACTGCGTTACTACTACTTTACTGCTATTTTACTGCTACTATTCCACCACTTTACTATTGTTTTACCATTACTTAACAGCTACTTCCCTACTGGTTTACTATTGCTTTACTACCACTTTACTTTCACTTTCCTACTGCTACTTTATTACTTATACTACTTTACTATTTATACCCCTATTTATGCAGTAGACCTTCCTGAACAATGGCATGCCTGTCTATAGTAACAAATAGTATTGTTCCTATAATATAGTATTTGTACTATAGTAACAAATAGTATTGTTACTATATTGTTACGACAACTTAACCTGCTTTACTAATGCGTGACAAAGCTGCAATTGGTGAGCCAGCGCAGCACACGGAAACGCCGTTTACCTTCCCGCCAGTAAGCGGTCCCTATTTATCTACTTGCACCCGGGGTTGCTTTCGAACTGCTAGGTTGGCAGGCGCTGGGACCAAGCAACAGGAGCGCACCCAGCCGTGTGGATTCGAACCGCCGACCTTTTGATCGGCAGGCCCTAGGCGCTGAGGCTTTTACCCACAGCGCCACCCGCATCCCTACGCCAACTTAACCGGCAGAAAAATATTTTTTTGAAAAAATCCCTATGCCCCGGGGTCACAATTTCATTGAAAAATCTGACTTTCAACCATTCACTCTAAAATGGTGCCAAACGGTTGCAAATGCTCCCTTGAGAGGTAGACCTTCCTGAACAATGGCATGCCTGTCTATAGTAACAAATAGTATTCTTACTATTTTATTAATTGTATATACTGCCCTTCATCCGTAGATTTAAGGTTGGTTTACGACTTAAAAATGCAAGGTAAAAAACACAAAATACACAATAAAAACAAGAACAAGAACAAACCAATAAGCCTCCTCCCTCAACCTCTCCTTTGGCTTGTCCTTCACTCATGACTTCTCTCTTGTTCCTTGATCTTAACTTCCTCACTTTTGCAAACCTTCCAGTTGTCACTAATTTTGCCGGGACAGTCCCAGATTTATTGAAGCTGTCCTGGTTTCTGATGTTATCCTGCTTTTCCTTAGGACGTCCCTATGTTCATGGGAGAAATGTTGGATGGTATGGAGTTATACATAGAATAGAATGATAGAATGATCTCGATACGAATCCAAGGCAGACCTTTTAACATCACAGTAATCCAAGTTTATGCACCAACTACGGGTGCTGAAGAAACTGAAACTGACCAATTCTATGAAGACTTACAACACCTTATAGAAGTGACACCAAAGAAGGATGTTCTTCTCATTATAGGGGATTGGAATGCTAAAGTAGGGAGGCAAGAGATAAGAGGAACAACTGGCAAGTTTGTCCTTGGAGATCAAAACGAAGCAGGGCAAAGGCTAATAGAGTTCTGTCAAGAGAACAAGCTGGTCATCACAAACACGCTTTTCCAACAACACAAGAGACGACTCTACACATGGACATCACCAGATGGGCAGCATCGAAATCAGATTGATTATATTCTCTGCAGCCAAAGATGGAGAGGCTCTATACAGTCAGCAAAAACAAGACCTGGAGCTGACTGTGGCTCAGATCATCAGCTTCTTATAGCAAAATTCAAACTTAAACTGAAGAAAGTAGGGAAAACCACTGGGTCGGTAAGATATCATCTAAGTCAAATCCCTTATGAATACACAGTGGAAGCGACGAACAGGTTTAAGGATTTAGATTTGGTGGACAGAGTGCCTGAAGAACTATGGATGGAGGCTGGTAACATTGTACAGGAGGCAGCAACGAAAACCATCCCAATGAAAAGGAAATGCAAGAAAGCAAAGTGGCTGTCCAACGAGGCCTTACAAACAGCGGAGGAGAGAAGGCAAGCAAAATGCGAGGGAGATAGTGAAAGATACAGGAAACTGAATGCAGCTTTCCAAAGAATAGCAAGGAGAGACAAGAAGGCCTTCTTAAACGAGCAATGCAAACAATAGAGGAAAACAACAGAATGGGAAGAACCAGAGATCTGTTCAAGAAAATTGGAGCTATGAAAGGAACATTTCGTACAAAGATTACCATAATAAAGGACAAAAGTGGTAAGGACCTAACAGAAGCAGAAGACATCAAGAAGAGGTGGCAAGAATACACAGAGGAATTATACCAGAAAGATATGGATGTCTCGTACACCCCAGGTAGTGTGGTTGCTGACCTTGAGCCAGACATCCTGGAAAGTGAAGTCAAATGGGCCTTAGAAAGCACTGCAAATAACAAGGCCAGTGGAAGTGATGGTATTCCAGCTGAACTATTTAAAATTTTAAAAGATGATGCTGTTAAGGTGCTACACTCAATATGCCAGCAAATTTGGAAAACTCAGCAGTGGCCAGAAGATTGGAGAAGATCAGTCTACATCCCAATCCCAAAGAAGGGCAGTGCCAAAGAATGCTCCAACTACCGCACAATTGCACTCATTTCACACGCTAGCAAGGTTATGCTTAAAATTCTACAAGGAAGGCTCAAGCAGTATGTGGATCGAGAACTCCCAGAAGTGCAAGCTGGATTTAGAAGAGGCAGAAGAACCAGAGACCAAATTGCAAACATGCGCTGGATTATGGAGAAAGCTAGAGAGTTCCAGAAAGACATCTACTTCTGCTTCATTGACTACGCAAAAGCCTTTGACTGTGTCGACCACAGCAAACTATGGCAAGTTCTTAAAGAAATGGGAGTGCCTGATCACCTCATCTGTCTTCCGAGAAATCTCTATGTGGGACAAGAAGCTACAGTTAGAACTGGATATGGAACAACTGATTGGTTCAAAATTGGAAAAGGAGTACGACAAGGCTGTATTTTGTCTCCCTGCTTATTTAATTTATGTTGTGACGTGGGGTTTGTGATTTCAGCTCTCTTGACATAATACGCTGGAGACAGTTCTCTAGTAACACTTCTTTATTAAAGCAAACAAGACTGAGACCTGAGGAGGGGAGAGCTACATTTATAGGGACAGGGAACTAGCTAGAAAGGATACATTTTGGAGGGAACAATATCAGGCAATCACAGTCCTGCCTTTTGGAGGAAACCAATAAGGCAGAGGATCCAAATACAGCAGCTTAAATGAACCAATAGTAGCTGTACCCTCTGGAACCAAAAGGCAGTTACTTTACCCTAATGCAAATACAAACAATAATAATACAGATATAAAATCCTTTGACTCAATACACAACAATTTATAGAAGACACTGATGCTGGGAAAGATGGAGGGCACAAGGAGAAGGGGGCGACAGAGGACCAGATGGTTGGATAGTGTTTTCGAGGTTACCAGCATGAGTTTGACCAAACTGCGGGAGGTAGTGGAGGACAGAGGTGCCTGGCGTGCTCTGGTCCATGGGGTCACGAAGAGTCGGACACGACTAAACGACTAAACAACAACAACCTAGGGAAGTTTTTTAATGTTTACTGTTTTATTACCTTTTTATATGTTTTGGAAGACGCCCAGAGTGGCTAGAGCAACCCAGGCAGATGGATGTGGTATAAATACAGTGGTACCTCGGGTTACATATGCTTCAGGTTACATATGCTTCAGGTTACAGATGCTTCAGGTTACAGACTCCGCTAACCCAGAAATAGTGCTTCAGGTTAAGAAATTTGCTTCTGAGAACAGAAATCGTGATCCGGCGGCGCGGCAACAGCAGGAGGCCCCATTAGCTAAAGTGGTGCTTCAGGTTAAGAACAGTTTCAGTTTAAGAACGGACCTCCGGAACGAATTAAGTACTTAACCTGAGGTACCACTGTAGTAAAATTGTTGTTACAGAACAGGGCACCCCTATTTTCATCGGAGAAATGTTGGAGGGTATGCTTTTGTCCTCACCTCAGTTTTGACTACGGTCTCCTCACACAGTTCCTGACTCACGACAGTGTGTTGCCCATAGCTCAGTTCTGACTAAAGGATTTTATGCAGCCACTGCTGGCGGGAACCTTTTGGGACCCAAAATATCCAACGCCACTAAATTCTGGTGTACTTTTTAACATAATAGTGTAAACAGGGATCAACATACAAACACTGAGAAGCTATTCCCCCCCGCCCCACTACTTTATATGGAAACAACTGGAAAAACCTCTGTGATTGAGGCTATCAACATGGCGCCTTTTTGTACAACGAATACTTCTGAGGTCATTCTTACTACTGCTTTACTACTACTTTACTACCACTTTACTACTACTTTACTACTACTTTACTACTACTTTACTACCACTTTAATACTACTTTACTACTACTTTACTATCACTTTACTACCACTTTACTACCACTTTACTACCACTTTACTATCACTTTACTACTACTTTACTATCACTTTACTACTACTTTACTACCACTTTACTACCACTTTACTACTGCTTTACTACAACTTTACTATCACTTTTCTACTACTTTACTACCACTTTACTACTACTTTACTACTGCTTTACTACAATTTTACTACTGCTTTACTAACGCTTTACTATTACTTTACTACCATTTTACTACTACCTTACTACTGCTTTACTTCCATTTAACTACTAGTTTACTACTACTTTAAAGTTCTTTTACTGCTATTCCACCACTTTACTATTGGACCATTTAAATACCACTTTCCTACTTCTTTACTACTATCTTACTGCTGTTTCACTACTGCCTTACTACCATTTTACTACTATTTTACTACTGCGTTACTACTACTTTACTACTACTTTACTGCTATTTTACTGCTACTATTCCACCACTTTACTATTGTTTTACCATTACTTAACAGCTACTTCCCTACTGGTTTACTATTGCTTTACTACCACTTTACTTCCACTTTACTACTGCTACTTTATTACTTATACTACTTTACTATTTATACCCCTATTTATACAGTAGACCTTCCTGAACAATGGCATGCCTGTCTATAGTAACAAATAGTATTGTTCCTATAATATAGTATTTGTACTATAGTAACAAATAGTATAGGGGACGCAGGTGGCGCTGTGGGTTAAAGCCTCAGCGCCTAGGACTTGCCGATCGAAAGGTCGGCGGTTCGAATCCCTGCGGCGGGGTGCGCTCCCGCTGCTCGGTCCCAGCGCCTGCCAACCTAGCAGTTCGAAAGCACCCCCGGGTGCAAGTAGATAAATAGGGACCGCTTACTAGCGGGAAGGTAAACGGCGTTTCCGTGTGCAGCTCTGGCTCGCCAGAGCAGCGATGTCACGCTGGCCACGTGACCCGGAAGTGTCTCCGGACAGCGCTGGCCCCTGGCCTCTTGAGTGAGATGGGCGCACAACCCCAGAGTCTGTCAAGACTGGCCCGTACGGGCAGGGGTACCTTTACCTTTACCTTTAACAAATAGTATTGTTACTATATTGTTACGACAACTTAACCTGCTTTACTAATGCGTGACAAAGCTGCAATTGGTGAGCCAGCGCAGCACACGGAAACGCCGTTTACCTTCCCGCCAGTAAGCGGTCCCTATTTATCTACTTGCACCCGGGGTTGCTTTCGAACTGCTAGGTTGGCAGGCGCTGGGACCAAGCAACAGGAGCGCACCCAGCCGTGTGGATTCGAACCGCCGACCTTTTGATCGGCAGGCCCTAGGGGCTGAGGCTTTTACCCACAGCGCCACCCGCATCCCTACGCCAACTTAACCGGCAGAAAAATATTTTTTTGAAAAAATCCCAAAGCCCCGGGGTCACAATTTGATCAATAATCTGACTTTCAACCATTCACTCTAAAATGGTGCCAAACGGTTGCAAATGCTCCCTTGAGAGGTTTGGCGGTCGAAACAGAAGGCTTTTTATGAAAGGAAAAGAAATCAGCCCTCGACAACTTAACCTGCTTTACTACTACTTTACTACCACTTTACTACTACTTTCCTACCACTTTACTACTACTTTACTACAATTTTTCTACTACCTTACTACCATTTTACTACTGCTTTACTAAAGTTTTACTACCGCTTTACTACCGCTTTACTACTACTTTACTACCATTTTACTACTACCTTACTACTGCTTTACTACCATTTAACTACTATTTTTCTACAATTTTACTACTGCTTTACTACAACTTTAAAGCTATTTTACTGCTATTCCACCACTTTACTATTGGACCATTTTACTACCGCTTTACTACTTCTTTACTACTATCTTACTGCTGTTTCACTACTGCCTTACTACCATTTTACTACTATTTTACTACTGCGTTACTACTACTTTACTGCTATTTTACTGCTACTATTCCACCACTTTACTATTGTTTTACCATTACTTAACAGCTACTTCCCTACTGGTTTACTATTACTTTACTAAGATTTTACTTCCACTTTACTACTGCTACTTTATTACTTATACTACTTTACTATTTATACCCCTGTTTATACAGTAGACCTTCCTAAACAATGGCATGCCTGTCTATAGTAACAAATAGTATTGTTACTATAATATAGTATTTGTACTATAGTAACAAATAGTATTGTTACTATATTGTTACGACAACTTAACCTGCTTTACTAATGCGTGACAAAGCTGCATTTGGTGAGCCAGCGCAGCACACGGAAACGCCGTTTACCTTCCCGCCAGTAAGCGGTCCATATTTATCTATTTGCACCCGGGGCTGCTTTCGAACTGCTAGGTTGGCAGGCGCTGGGACCAAGCAACAGGAGCGCACCCAGCCGCGTGGATTCGAACCGCCGACCTTTTGATCGGCAGGCCCTAGGGTATGGGGCTTTTACCCACAGCGCCACCCGCATCCCTACGCCAACTTAACCGGCAGAAAAATATTTTTTTGAATGCAAGGTAAAAAACACAAAATACACAATAAAAACAAGAACAAGAACAAACCAATAAGCCTCCTCCCTCAACCTCTCCTTTGGCTTGTCCTTCACTCATGACTTCTCTCTTGTTCCTTGATCTTAACTTCCTCACTTTTGCAAACCTTCCAGTTGTCCCTAATTTTGCCGGGACAGTCCCAGATTTATTGAAGCTGTCCTGGTTTCTGATGTTATCCTGCTTTTCCTTATGTTCATGGGAGAAATGTTGGATGGTATGGAGTTATACATAGAATAGAATGATAGAATGATCTCGATACGAATCCAAGGCAGACCTTTTAACATCACAGTAATCCAAGTTTATGCACCAACTACTGGTGCTGAAGAAACTGAAATTGACCAATTCTATGAAGACTTACAACACCTTATAGAAGTGACACCAAAGAAGGATGTTCTTCTCATTATAGGGGATTGGAATGCTAAAGTAGGGAGGCAAGAGATAAGAGGAACAACTGGCAAGTTTGGCCTTGGAGATCAAAATGAAGCAGGGCAAAGACTAATTCAGATTTCCAAAGAATAGCAAGGAGAGACAAGAAGGCCTTCTTAAACGAGCAATGCAAACAATAGAGGAAAACAACAGAATGGGAAGAACCAGAGATCTGTTCAAGAAAATTGGAGCTATGAAAGGAACATTTCGTACAAAGATTACCATAATAAAGGACAAAAGTGGTAAGGACCTAACAGAAGCAGAAGACATCAAGAAGAGGTGGCAAGAATACACAGAGGAATTATACCAGAAAGATATGGATGTCTCGTACACCCCAGGTAGTGTGGTTGCTGACCTTGAGCCAGACATCCTGGAAAGTGAAGTCAAATGGGCCTTAGAAAGCACTGCAAATAACAAGGCCAGTGGAAGTGATGGTATTCCAGCTGAACTATTTAACATTTTAAAAGATGATGCTGTTAAGGTGCTACACTCAATATGCCAGCAAATTTGGAAAACTCAGCAGTGGCCAGAAGATTGGAGAAGATCAGTCTACATCCCAATCCCAAAGAAGGGCAGTGCCAAAGAATGCTCCAACTACCGCACAATTGCACTCATTTCACACGCTAGCAAGGTTATGCTTAAAATTCTATAAGGAAGGCTCAAGCAGTATGTGGATCGAGAACTCCCAGAAGTGCAAGCTGGATTTAGAAGAGGCAGAAGAACCAGAGACCAAATTGCAAACATGCGCTGGATTATGGAGAAAGCTAGAGAGTTCCAGAAAGACATCTACTTCTGCTTCATTGACTACGCAAAAGCCTTTGACTGTGTCGACCACAGCAAACTATGGCAAGTTCTTAAAGAAATGGGAGTGCCTGATCACCTCATCTGTCTCCCGAGAAATCTCTATGTGGGACAAGAAGCTACAGTTAGAACTGGATATGGAACAACTGATTGGTTCAAAATTGGAAAAGGAGTACGACAAGGCTGTATTTTGTCTCCCTGCTTATTTAATTTATGTTGTGACGTGGGGTTTGTGATTTCAGCTCTCTTGACATAATATGCTGGAGACAGTTCTCTAGTAACACTTCTTTATTAAAGCAAACAAGACTGAGACCTGAGGAGGGGAGAGCTACATTTATAGGGACAGGGAACTAGCTAGAAAGGATACATTTTGGAGGGAACAATATCAGGCAATCACAGTCCTGCCTTTTGGAGGAAACCAATAAGACAGAGGATCCAAATACAGCAGCTTAAATGAACCAATAGTAGCTGTACCCTCTGGAACCAAAAGGCAGTTACTTTACCCTAATGCAAATACAGACAATAATAATACAGATATAAAATCCTTTGACTCAATACACAACAATTTATATGCAGAATGCATCATGCGAAAGGCTGGGCTGGATGAATCCCAAGCTGGAATTAAGATTGCCGGAAGAAATATCAACAACCTCAGATATGCAGATGACACAACCTTGATGGCAGAAAGTGAGGAGGAATTAAAGAACCTTTTAATGAGGGTGAAAGAGGAGAGCGCAAAATATGGTCTGAAGCTCAACATCAAAAAAACAAAGATCATGGCCACTGGTCCCATCACCTCCTGGCAAATAGAAGGGAAAGAAATGGAGGCAGTGAGAGATTTTACTTTCTTGGGCTCCATGATCACTGCAGATGGTGACAGCAGCCACAAAATTAAAAGACGCCTGCTTCTTGGGAGAAGGGCAATGACAGGCCTAGACAGCATCTTGAGAAGTAGAGACGTCCCCTTGCCAACAAAGGTCGGTATAGTTAAAGCCATGGTTTTCCCAGTAGTGATGTATGGAAGTGAGAGCTGGACCATAAAGAAGGCTGATCGCCGAAGAATTGATGCTTTTGAATTCTGGTGCTGGAGGAGACTCTTGAGAGTCCCATGGACTGCAAGAAGATCAAACGCATCCATTCTTAAGGAAATCAGCCCTGAGTGCTCACTGGAAGGACAGATCGTAAAGCTGAGGCTCCTGTACTTTGGCCACCTCATGAGAAGAGAAGACTCCCTGGAGAAGACACTGATGCTGGGAAAGATGGAGGGCACAAGGAGAAGGGGGCGACAGAGGACCAGATGGTTGGATAGTGTTTTCGAGGTTACCAGCATGAGTTTGACCAAACTGCGGGAGGTAGTGGAGGACAGAGGTGCCTGGCGTGCTCTGGTCCATGGGGTCACGAAGAGTCGGACACGACTAAACGACTAAACAACAACAACCTAGGGAAGTTTTTTAATGTTTACTGTTTTATTACCTTTTTATATGTTTTGGAAGCCGCCCAGAGTGGCTAGAGCAACCCAGGCAGATGGATGTGGTATAAATACAGTGGTACCTCGGGTTACATATGCTTCAAGTTACAGATGCTTCAGGTTACAGATGCTTCAGGTTACAGACTCCGCTAACCCAGAAATAGTGCTTCAGGTTAAGAAATTTGCTTCTGAGAACAGAAATCGTGATCCGGCGGCGCGGCAACAGCAGGAGGCCCCATTAGCTAAAGTGGTGCTTCAGCTTAAGAACAGTTTCAGTTTAAGAACGGACCTCCGGAACGCATTAAGTACTTAACCTGAGGTACCACTGTAGTAAAATTGTTGTTACAGAACAGGGCACCCCTATTTTCATCGGAGAAATATTGGAGGGTATGCTTTTGTCCTCACCTCAGTTTTGACTACGGGCTCCTCACACAGCTCCTGACTCACGACAGTGTGTTGCCCATAGCTCAGTTCTGACTAAAGGATTTTATGCAGCCACTGCTGGCGGGGACCTTTTGGGACCCAAAATATCCAACGCCACTAAATTCTGGTGTACTTTTTAACATAATAGTGTAAACAGGGATCAACATACAAACACTGAGAAGCCATTCCCCCCCGCCCCACTACTTTATATGGAAACAACTGGAAAAACCTCTGTGATTGAGGCTATCAACATGGCGCCTTTTTCTACAACGAACACTTCTAGGGTCATTCTTACTACTGCTTTACTACTACTTTACTACTACTTTACTCCTACTTTACTACCACTTTACTACTACTTTACTACTACTCTACTATCACTTTACTACTACTTTACTACTACTTTACTACTACTTTACTACCACTTTACTACCACTTTACTACTACTTTACTACCACTTTACTACTACTTTACTACTACTTTACTACCACTTTACTACTACTTTACTACTACTTTACTACCACTTTACTACTACTTTACTACCACTTTACTACTACTTTACTACTACTTTACTATCACTTTACTACTACTTTACTACCACTTTACTACTGCTTTACTAGTACTTTACTACTTCTTTACTATCACTTTACTACTACTTTACTACTGCTTTACTACTACTTTACTACTGCTTTACTACAATTTTACTACTGCTTTACTACCGCTTTACTATTACTTTACTACCATTTTACTACTACCTTACTACAGCTTTACTACCATTTAACTACTATTTTTCTACAATTTTACTACAACTTTACTACTACTTTAAAGTTCTTTTACTGCTATTCCACCACTTTACTATTGGACCATTTAAATACCACTTTACTACTTCTTTACTACTATCTTACTGCTGTTTCACTACTGCCTTACTACCATTTTACTACTATTTTACTACTGCGTTACTACTACTTTACTGCTATTTTACTGCTACTATTCCACCACTTTACTATTGTTTTACCATTACTTAACAGCTACTTCCCTACTGGTTTACTAATGCTTTACTACCACTTTACTTCCACTTTACTGCTGCTACTATTTATACCCCTATTTATTCAGTAGACCTTCCTGAACAATGGCATGCCTGTCTATAGTAACAAATAGTATTGTTCCTATAATATAGTATTTGTACTATAGTAACAAATAGTATTGTTACTATATTGTTACGACAACTTAACCTGCTTTGCTAATGCGTGACAAAGCTGCATTTGGTGAGCCAGCGCAGCACACGGAAACGCCGTTTACCTTCCGGCCAGTAAGCGGTCCCTATTTATCTACTTGCACCCGGGGTTGCTTTCGAACTGCTAGGTTGGCAGGCGCTGGGACCAAGCAACAGGAGCGCACCCAGCCGTGTGGATTCGAACCGCCGACCTTTTGATCAGCAGGCCCTAGGCGCTGAGGCTTTTACCCACAGCGCCACCCGCATCCCTACGCCAACTTAACCGGCAGAAAAATATTTTTTTGAAAAAATCCGTATGCCCCGGGGTCACAATTTCATTCAAAAATCTGACTTTCAACCATTCACTCTAAAATGGTGCCAAACGGTTGCAAATGCTCCCTTGAGAGGTTTGGCGGTCGAAACAGAAGGCTTTTTATGAAAGGAAAAGAAATCAGCCCTCGACAACTTAACCTGCTTTACTACTACTTTACTACCACTTTACTACTACTTTCCTACCACTTTACTACTACTTTACTACAATTTTCTACTACTTTACTACCATTTTACTACTGCTTTACTACCGTTTTACTACTGCTTTACTACCGCTTTACTACTACTTTACTACCATTTTACTACTACCTTACTACTGCTTTACTACCATTTAACTACTATTTTTCTACAATTTTACTACTGCTTTACTACTACTTTAAAGCTATTTTACTGCTATTCCACCACTTTACTATTGGACCATTTTACTACCGCTTTACTACTTCTTTACTACTATCTTACTGCTGTTTCACTACTGCCTTACTACCATTTTACTACCATTTTACTACTGTGTTACTACTACTTTACTGCTATTTTACTGCTACTATTCCACCACTTTACTATTGTTTTACCATTACTTAACTGCTACTTCCCTACTGGTTTACTATTACTTTACTACCACTTTATTTCCAATTTCCTACTGCTACTTTATTACTTATACTACTTTCCTATTTATACCCCTATTTATACAGTAGACCTTCCTGAACAATGGCATGCCTGTCTATAGTAACAAATAGTATTGTTACTATTTTATTAATTGTATATACTGCCCTTCATCCGTAGATTTAAGGTTGGTTTACGACTTAAAAATGCAAGGTAAAAAACACAAAATACACAATAAAAACAAGAACAAGAACAAACCAATAAGCCTCCTCCCTCAACCTCTCCTTTGGCTTGTCCTTCACTCATGACTTCTCTCTTGTTCCTTGATCTTAACTTCCTCACTTTTGCAAACCTTCCAGTTGTCCCTAATTTTGCCGGGACAGTCCCAGATTTATTGAAGCTGTCCTGGTTTCTGATGTTATCCTGCTTTTCCTTAGGACGTCCCTATGTTCATGGGAGAAATGTTGGATGGTATGGAGTTATACATAGAATAGAATGATAAAATGATCTTGATACCAATCCAAGGCAGACCTTTTAACATCACAGTAATCCAAGTTTATGCACCAACTACTGGTGCTGAAGAAACTGAAACTGACCAATTCTATGAAGACTTACAACACCTTATAGAAGTGACACCAAAGAAGGATGTTCTTCTCATTATAGGGGATTGGAATGCTAAAGTAGGGAGGCAAGAGATAAGAGGAACAACTGGCAAGTTAGGCCTTGGAGATCAAAACGAAGCAGGGCAAAGGCTAATAGAGTTCTGTCAAGAGAACAAGCTGGTCATCATAAACACGCTTTTCCAACAACACAAGAGATGACTCTACACATGGACATCACCAGATGGGCAGCATCGAAATCAGATTGATTATATTCTCTGCAGCCAAAGATGGAGAGGCTCTATACAGTCAGCAAAAACAAGACCTGGAGCTGACTGTGGCTCAGATCATCAGCTTCTTATAGCAAAATTCAAACTTAAACTGAAGAAAGTAGGGAAAACCACTGGGCCGGTAAGATGTCATCTAAGTCAAATCCCTTATGAATACACAGTGGAAGTGACGAACAGGTTTAAGGATTTAGATTTGGTGGACAGAGTGCCTGAAGAACTATGGATGGAGGCTGGTAACATTGTACAGGAGGCAACAACGAAAACCATCCCAATGAAAAGGAAATGCAAGAAAGCAAAGTGGCTGTCCAACGAGGCCTTACAAACAGTGGAGGAGAGAAGGCAAGCAAAATGCGAGGGAGATAGTGAAAGATACAGGAAATTGAATGCAGATTTCCAAAGAATAGCAAGGAGAGACAAGAAGGCCTTCTTAAACGAGCAATGCAAACAATAGAGGAAAACAACAGAATGGGAAGAACCAGAGATCTGTTCAAGAAAATTGGAGTTATGAAAGGAAAATTTCGTACAAAGATTACCATAATAAAGGACAAAAGTGGTAAGGACCTAAGAGAAGCAGAAGACATCAAGAAGAGGTGGCAAGAATACACAGAGGAATTATACCAGAAAGATATGGATGTCTCGTACACCCCAGGTAGCTCTCTTGACATAATATGCTGGAGACAGTTCTCTAGTAACACTTCTTTATTAAAGCAAACAAGACTGAGACCTGAGGAGGGGAGAGCTACATTTATAGGGACAGGGAACTAGCTAGAAAGGATACATTTTGGAGGGAACAATATCAGGCAATCACAGTCCTGCCTTTTGGAGGAAACCAATAAGACAGAGGATCCAAATACAGCAGCTAAAATGAACCAATAGTAGCTGTACCCTCTGGAACCAAAAGGCAGTTACTTTACCCTAATGCAAATACAGACAATAATAATACAGATATAAAATCCTTTGACTCAATACACAACAATTTATATGCAGAATGCATCATGCGAAAGGCTGGGCTGGATGAATCCCAAGCTGGAATTAAGATTGCCGGAAGAAATATCAACAACCTCAGATATGCAGATGACACAACCTTGATGGCAGAAAGTGAGGAGGAATTAAAGAACCTTTTAATGAGGGTGAAAGAGGAGAGCGCAAAATATGGTCTGAAGCTCAACATCAAAAAAACAAAGATCATGGCCACTGGTCCCATCACCTCCTGGCAAATAGAAGGGGAAGAAATGGAGGCAGTGACAGATTTTACTTTCTTGGGCTCCACGATCACTGCAGATGGTGACAGCAGCCACATAATTAAAAGACGCCTGCTTCTTGGGAGAAGGGCAATGACAAGCCTAGACAGCATCTTGAGAAGTAGAGACGTCCCCTTGCCAACAAAGGTCCGTATAGTTAAAGCCATGGTTTTCCCAGTAGTGATGTATTGAAGTGAGAGCTGGACCATAAAGAAGGCTGATCGCCGAAGAATTGATGCTTTTGAATTCTGGTGCTGGAGGAGACTCTTGAGAGTCCCATGGACTGCAAGAAGATCAAACTCATCCATTCTTAAGGAAATCAGCCCTGAGTGCTCACTGGAAGGACAGATCGTGAAGCTGAGGCTCCTGTACTTTGGCCACCTCATGAGAAGAGAAGACTCCCTGGAGAAGACACTGATGCTGGGAAAGATGGAGGGCACAAGGAGAAGGGGGCGACAGAGGACGAGATGGTTGGATAGTGTTTTCGAGGTTAACAGCATGAGTTTGACCAAACTGCGGGAGGTAGTGGAGGACAGAGGTGCCTGGCGTGCTCTGGTCCATGGGGTCACGAAGAGTCGGACACGACTAAACGACTAAACAACAACAACCTAGGGAAGTTTTTTAATGTTTACTGTTTTATTACCTTTTTATATGTTTTGGAAGCCGCCCAGAGTGGCTAGAGCAACCCAGGCAGATGGATGTGGTATAAATACAGTGGTACCTCGGGTTACATATGGTCCAGGTTACATATGCTTCAGGTTACAGATGCTTCAGGTTACAGACTCCGCTAACCCAGAAATAGTGCTTCAGGTTAAGAAATTTGCTTCTGAGAACAGAAATCGTGATCCGGCGGCGCGGCAACAGCAGGAGGCCCCATTAGCTAAAGTGGTGCTTCAGCTTAAGAACAGTTTCAGTTTAAGAACGGACCTCCGGAACGAATTAAGTACTTAACCTGAGGTACCACTGTAGTAAAATTCTTGTTACAGAACAGGGCACCCCTATTTTCATCGGAGAAATGTTGGAGGGTATGCTTTTGTCCTCACCTCAGTTTTGACTACGGGCTCCTCACACAGCTCCTGACTCACGACAGTGTGTTGCCCATAGCTCAGTTCTGACTAAAGGATTTTATGCAGCCACTGCTGGCGGGGACCTTTTGGGACCCAAAATATCCAACGCCACTAACTTCTGGTGTACTTTTTAACATAATAGTGTAAACAGGGATCAACATACAAACACTGAGAAGCCATTCCCCCCCGCCCCACTACTTTATATGGAAACAACTGGAAAAACCCCTGTGATTGAGGCTATCAACATGGCGCCTTTTTCTACAACGAACACTTCTAGGGTCATTCTTACTACTGCTTTACTACTACTTTACTACTACTTTACTACTACTTTACTACCACTTTACTACCACTTTACTACTACTTTACTATCACTTTACTACTACTTTACTACCACTTTACTATCACTTTACTACTACTTTACTACCACTTTACTACTGATTTACTACTACTTTACTACTGCTTTACTACCACTTTACTACTACTTTACTACAACTTTACTATCACTTTACTACTACTTTACTACTACTTTACTACTACTTTACTACCACTTTACTACTGCTTTACTACTACCTTACTACTGCTTTACTTCCATTTAACTACTATTTTTCTACAATTTTACTACAACTTTACTACTACTTTAAAGTTCTTTTACTGCTATTCCACCACTTTAGTATTGGACCATTTTACTACCGCTTTACTACTTCTTTACTACTATCTTACTGCTGTTTCACTACTGCCTTACTACCATTTTACTACTATTTTACTACTGCGTTACTACTACTTTACTGCTATTTTACTGCTACTATTCCACCACTTTACTATTGTTTTACCATTACTTACCAGCTACTTCCCTACTGGTTTACTATTGCTTTACTACCACTTTACTTCCACTTTCCTACTGCTACATTATTACTTATACTACTTTACTATTTATACCCCTATTTATACAGTAGACCTTCCTGAACAATGGCATGCCTGTCTATAGTAACAAATAGTATTGTTACTATAATATAGTATTTGTACTATAGTAACAAATAGTATTGTTACTATATTGTTACGACAACTTAACCTGCTTTACTAATGCGTGACAAAGCTGCATTTGGTGAGCCAGCGCAGCACACGGAAACGCCGTTTACCTTCCCGCCAATAAGCGGTCCCTATTTATCTACTTGCACCCGGGGTTGCTTTCGAACTGCTGGGTTGGCAGGCGCTGGGATCAAGCAACAGGAGCGCACCCAGCCGCATGGATTCGAACCGGCGACCTTTTGATCGGCAGGCCCTAGGCGCTGAGGCTTTTACCCACAGCACCACCCGCATCCCTACGCCAACTTGACCGGCAGAAAAATATTTTTTTGAAAAAATCCCTAAGCCCCGGGGTCACAATTTGATCAAAAGTCTGACTTTCAACCATTCACTCTAAAATGGTGCCAAACGGTTGCAAATGCTCCCCTGAGAGGTTTGGCGGTCGAAACAGAAGGCTTTTTATCTCAGGAAAAGAAATCAGTCCTCGACAACTTAACCGGCAGAAAAAGATTTTTTTGAAAAAATCCCTATGCCCGGGTTCACAATTTCATTCAAAAATCTGACTTTCGGCCATTCACTCAAAAATGGTGCCAAACGGTTGCAAATGCTCCCTTGAGAGGTTTGGCGGTCGAAACAGAAGGCATTTTATGAAAGGAAAAGAAATCAGCCCTCGACAACTTAACCTGCTTCACTAATACTTTACTACCACTTTACTACTACTTTACTACCACTTTACTACTACTTTACTACAATTTTTCTACTACTTTACTACCATTTTACTACTGCTTTACTACCGTTTTACTACTACTTTACTACCGCTTTACTACTACTTTACTACCATTTTACTACTACCTTACTACTGCTTTACTACCATTTTACTACTATTTTTCTACAATTTTACTACTACTTTAAAGCTATTTTACTGCTATTCCACCACTTTACTATTGGACCATTTTACTACCGCTTTACTACTTCTTTACTACTATCTTACTGCTGTTTCACTACTGCCTTACTACCATTTTACTACTATTTTACTACTGCGTTACTACTACTTTACTGCTATTTTACTGCTACTATTCCACCACTTTACTATTGTTTTACCATTACTTAACTGCTACTTCCCTACTGGTTTACTATTGCTTTACTACCACTTTACTTCCACTTTACTACTGCTACTTTATTACTTATACTACTTTCCTATTTATACCCCTATTTATACAGTAGACCTTCCTGAACAATGGCATGCCTGTCTATAGTAACAAATAGTATTGTTACTATTTTATTAATTGTATATACTGCCCTTCATCCGTAGATTTAAGGTTGGTTTACGACTTAAAAATGCAAGGTAAAAAACACAAAATACACAATAAAAACAAGAACAAGAACAAACCAATAAGCCTCCTCCCTCAACCTCTCCTTTGGCTTGTCCTTCACTGATGACTTCTCTCTTGTTCCTTGATCTTAACTTCCTCACTTTTGCAAACCTTCCAGTTGTCCCTAATTTTGCCGGGACAGTCCCAGATTTATTGAAGCTGTCCTGGTTTCTGATGTTATCCTGCTTTTCCTTAGGACGTCCCTATGTTCATGGGAGAAATGTTGGATGGTATGGAGTTATACATAGAATAGAATGATAAAATGATCTTGATACCAATCCAAGGCAGACCTTTTAACATCACAGTAATCCAAGTTTATGCACCAACTACTGGTGCTGAAGAAACTGAAACTGACCAATTTTATGAAGACTTACAACACCTTATAGAAGTGACACCAAAGAAGGATGTTCTTCTCATTATAGGGGATTGGAATGCTAAAGTAGGGAGGCAAGAGATAAGAGGAACAACTGGCAAGTTTGGCCTTGGAGATCAAAACGAAGCAGGGCAAAGGCTAATAGAGTTCTGTCAAGAGAACAAGCTGGTCATCACAAACACGCTTTTCCAACAACACAAGAGACGACTCTACACATGGACATCACCAGATGGGCAGCATCGAAATCAGATTGATTATATTCTCTGCAGCCAAAGATGGAGAGGCTCTATACAGTCAGCAAAAACAAGACCTGGAGCTGACTGTGGCTCAGATCATCAGCTTCTTATAGCAAAATTCAAACTTAAACTGAAGAAAGTAGGGAAAACCACTGGGCCGGTAAGATATCATCTAAGTCAAATCCCTTATGAATACACAGTGGAAGCGACGAACAGGTTTAAGGATTTAGATTTGGTGGACAGAGTGCCTGAAGAACTATGGATGGAGGCTGGTAACATTGTACAGGAGGCAACAACGAAAACCATCCCAATGAAAAGGAAATGCAAGAAAGCAAAGTGGCTGTCCAACGAGGCCTTACAAACAGCGGAGGAGAGAAGGCAAGCAAAATGCGAGGGAGATAGTGAAAGATACAGGAAATTGAATGCAGATTTCCAAAGAATAGCAAGGAGAGACAAGAAGGCCTTCTTAAACGAGCAATGCAAACAATAGAGGAAAACAACAGAATGGGAAGAACCAGAGATCTGTTCAAGAAAATTGGAGCTATGAAAGGAACATTTCGTACAAAGATTACCATAATAAAGGACAAAAGTGGTAAGGACCTAACAGAAGCAGAAGACATCAAGAAGAGGTGGCAAGAATACACAGAGGAATTATACCAGAAAGCTATGGATGTCTCGTACACCCCAGGTAGTGTGGTTGCTGACCTTGAGCCAGACATCCTGGAAAGTGAAGTCAAATGGGCCTCAGAAAGCACTGCAAATAACAAGGCCAGTGGAAGTGATGGTATTCCAGCTGAACTATTTAAAATTTTAAAAGATGATGCTGTTAAGGTGCTACACTCAATATGCCAGCAAATTTGGAAAACTCAGCAGTGGCCAGAAGATTGGAGAAGATCAGTCTACATCCCAATCCCAAAGAAGGGCAGTGCCAAAGAATGCTCCAACTACCGCACAATTGCACTCATTTCACACGCTAGCAAGGTTATGCTTAAAATTCTACAAGGAAGGCTCAAGCAGTATGTGGATCGAGAACTCCCAGAAGTGCAAGCTGGATTTAGAAGAGGCAGAAGAACCAGAGACCAAATTGCAAACATGCGCTGGATTATGGAGAAAGCTAGAGAGTTCCAGAAAGACATCTACTTCTGCTTCATTGACTACGCAAAAGCCTTTGACTGTGTCGACCACAGCAAACTATGGCAAGTTCTTAAAGAAATGGGAGTGCCTGATCACCTCATCTGTCTCCCGAGAAATCTCTATGTGGGACAAGAAGCTACAGTTAGAACTGGATATGGAACAACTGATTGGTTCAAAATTGGAAAAGGAGTACGACAAGGCTGTATTTTGTCTCCCTGCTTATTTAATTTATGTTGTGACGTGGGGTTTGTGATTTCAGCTCTCTTGACATAATATGCTGGAGACAGTTCTCTAGTAACACTTCTTTATTAAAGCAAACAAGACTGAGACCTGAGGAGGGGAGAGCTACATTTATAGGGACAGGGAACTAGCTAGAAAGGATACATTTTGGAGGGAACAATATCAGGCAATCACAGTCCTGCCTTTTGGAGGAAACCAATAAGGCAGAGGATCCAAATACAGCAGCTTAAATGAACCAATAGTAGCTGTACCCTCTGGAACCAAAAGGCAGTTACTTTACCCTAATGCAAATACAGACAATAATAATACAGATATAAAATCCTTTGACTCAATACACAACAATTTATAGAAGACACTGATGCTGGGAAAGATGGAGGGCACAAGGAGAAGGGGGCGACAGAGGACCAGATGGTTGGATAGTGTTTTCGAGGTTACCAGCATGAGTTTGACCAAACTGCGGGAGGTAGTGGAGGACAGAGGTGCCTGGCGTGCTCTGGTCCATGGGGTCACGAAGAGTCGGACACGACTAAACGACTAAACAACAACAACCTAGGGAAGTTTTTTAATGTTTAATGTTTTATTTCCTTTTTATATGTTTTGGAAGCGGTCCAGAGTGGCTAGAGCAACCCAGGCAGATGGATGTGGTATAAATACAGTGGTACCTCGGGTTACATATGCTTAAGGTTACAGATGCTTCAGGTTACAGACTCCGCTAACCCAGAAATAGTGCTTCAGGTTAAGAAATTTGCTTCTGAGAACAGAAATCGTGATCCAGCGGCGCGGCAACAGCAGGAGGCCCCATTAGCTAAATATCCAACGCCACTAACTTCTGGTGTACTTTTTAACATAATAGTGTAAATGAAAGGAAAATTTCGTACAAAGATTACCATAATAAAGGACAAAAGTGGTAAGGACCTAAGAGAAGCAGAAGACATCAAGAAGAGGTGGCAAGAATACACAGAGGAATTATACCAGAAAGATATGGATGTCTCGTACACCCCAGGTAGCTCTCTTGACATAATATGCTGGAGACAGTTCTCTAGTAACACTTCTTTATTAAAGCAAACAAGACTGAGACCTGAGGAGGGGAGAGGACCTCCGGAGGTGGCGCAAAACGGCAATGGCGGTCCTCTTTACTCTGTGAAGAGGGGCTCCGCGAAAAAGGGTCGTCCTCTGCGGCAAAGCGGAGACCCATCAAGAAAAACCACAGGCAGAGCGAGCCTGTGGCCGTGGGACTCGGCGGGCGCCAAAAGCCCCCCCAGAAACGAAGAAGGAACCCCGTAAGGGGCTCCGGAACGTGAAAGGGGGAGCGGCGCTGTGAGTTCATCGCTCTTTTCGTGGATGCAAAGCCGCGCTGCTGCTGATGAGCGCCGACCTTTCTTCTTGAAAACATCGAAATTGGCTGCAACATACCCGTGAGTAAGGGGAACTAAATATCGGACTAAAATTTTGGAATTTGGCTGAAAACGGGAGGCGAGTAACAGGAAGTCCGTCTCCCGATCTTGCTAACTAGATCAAAGCAACGGTTCAGAAGAGCGCTGAAGCGTTTAAAAGGGATTGCAAAAGCAAAACGAGGGTGTATTTGATAGACTTTGTAGTGAAAAGACAAGCAGGAAATCTTTGTAAAATCTGTGGACTTTATTCTTGGAACTTTCTTCCTAATTTTGAACTATGCGGAGTTAAAAGGGACAACCCAGCTGTCGGACTGTCAGTGTGCAAAAGAGAACTGTCAAACTGCTGATACTGTTATTGGAGTTTAAACTGATACATAGACTGAGACATTAACATTTTCTGTGGTTAAATTGTTTACACTCTGGACTTGTCTGACTTATGGAACAAAAGAAAATTTGACCTTGAACAGAGGCAGGTGTGGAATGAGTGGCTCAGGGAGAACAAGAGCAGCTAAAGCTAAAGAAAAGGAAAAGAAACCAGTGCAACTTGTTCAAACAACCCTATCTCATCAACGAAGATCATCTGTCCCAACTGTGCTGACAGCACAGGAGGTGGAAGCTGAAGAGCCTGCTGCAGAAGATATGGCAACTGGAGGATCTGAAATAGTCCTGAAACAAATTTTGGAACAACTGGCAATTTTAAATCAAAAAGTGGACAATCAATCATCAAAAATTGACCAAGCTACATCCTCTATTAGTAAATTATCTGAGCAGGTTTCCCAGCACACTCAGGCAATTGAGAAATTGCAAGGAGCCACGGCTGAAAACTATAAATTAGCTGTGGAAGCCAGTCAAAAAGCAGAACAGGCGAACAAAAAGGTTGATGAGATCAAGGGGGAAGTAAGGCCTCTGAAAAGACAGGTAGGGGAACAACAAGCCTACCTGTCATTGGTTGAATTGAAAAGTAAGGAAAATAATCTCAGGTTAAGGGCCATCCCAGAACTGGAGGAAGGAAATTTACAGGGATTTTTAACACTTTTGTTCTCCAAATTCTGGGGGATTGAGGAAGACAAGGATTTTAAAATTGTGACGGCTTTTAGACTGGGAAAATCGATAAAGAAGGATAAGTCCAGAGACTGTTTGGTTATTTTGAGATCAAGAGAGGAAAGAGACAAGATACTAGGCCTACATTTTAAAAAATCTTTGGAGATAGAAGGTAAAAAGGCTGAAATTTACAGAGACATACCCAAACATCTTTTGGATCTCAGGACCACTTACACAGATTTGACCAAACTGCTGAGATACAACACAATCCCTTATAGGTGGGAGTTTCCGCAAGGACTATCATTTACTTACAAAGGAAGGAAAGTAAGAATTAAAACACCTGAGGACCAACAGAAGTTCTTACACGACCACGAGAAGGACCTCCAGAAAGGAGCCACAGCTTCTTGGCCACCACCACCACCGGGACCATCTCCAAAACCTACACCGTCTGGATCTGGACCAGCATTACCACCTCCGGGATCGGAGGGAAACCTAGACACCCCACTGTAGGACCCACCAATTAGACCAGGATGTCGTTGCAGCTTCTCAGTTGGAATATAAATGGCGGAAATTCTCCGGAAAAAAGAAGAAAAGTATTTCATATTTTGAAAAAAGAACAATTGGACATTATTTGCCTGCAAGAAACGCATGTGACAAGGCTCCACAGAAAAGTGCTAATTAATAAAAGACTAGGCCAAGAATTTATTTCTTCGGATAAAGTTAAGAAAAGAGGAGTGGTGATATATGCAAAGGAGAGCCTGTCACCGAAACTTTTATTTAAAGACGAACACGGCAGAATTTTGGCGATTGAAATTCAGACACAAGGAGAAAAAATTTTGATATTAGGAATATATGCTCCAAATGAAGGAAAATCGGAATTTTTCAGGAAGCTGCATGAGATTATGCTGGACTACTTAGACTACAACAACATTATTATGATGGGTGATATGAATGGGGTGGTGTCTGTAAATATGGATAAGTCGCAAAGCGCTAACGTAACGAAAGATGGTAGACTACCTAAAACTTTCTTTGAAATGACTGACAATGTGGACTTAATTGACATATGGAGGGTTAAGAACCCCCTAGGAAAAGAAGGAACTTTCTTTTCTGAAGCTCATCTGACATGGACACGAATCGACCAAATATGGATAACTAGAGGACTGGCACCCAAGACTAGAAAGGTGGAAATCTGCCCAAAAACCTGCTCCGACCATAACGCTTTGAAAATGGAACTGAGACTAAATACAATCGGATCCTTTAGATGGAAAATGAATGACACCTTACTAAGGGACGAGAAGATTGTTAAGAAGGCCCAAAAAACTTTAAAAGACTATTTTGAGATAAATTTAAATACCACTGTGGAAAAAAGAACAATCTGGGACGCAAGTAAAGCAGTCATGAGAGGGTTTCTAATACAACGAAATACGATCAAGAAAAAGCTCTGGAATGAAAAGAAGGAGAAGATATTGGAAAAAATAAGAGATGGAGAGAAAAAACTAAGATCCAGGCCCAAGTCGAAGGAAGTGCTGAGAGAAGTGAAATTTTTCCAAGCACAATATTTGAAATTGATAAATCAAGAGGTGGAATGGAAAATTAAACAAATGAAACAAAGATCTTTTGAATCAGCAAATAAGTGTGGGAAACTGCTAGCATGGCAGTTGAAAAAGAGACAAAAACTTAATACAGTTACAAATCTAGAGATTGAAGGGAGAATGGTTCAGAAACCCGAGGAAATTAGAAAGTGCTTCCAGAGATATTTCAAAGAACTTTATTCACAAGGGCCACAGAAAGATTCGGAGGTGGACCAATTTCTTAAAACCAACGGATTACAGAAAATACCTCAGGAAATGAGAACAATCCTGAATAGTAATATCACACAGCAAGAAATTGAAAGTGCCATTCAGAACCTCCAATTAGGCAAATCTCCAGGCCCTGATGGACTTACCTCCAAATATTATAAGGTTCTGAAGGACTACTTGATACAACCTTTGTTGGAGGTTTGTAACCAGATTATGGAGGGGAGGAAGGCACCGGAAACGTGGAAAGAAGCCTTCATCACATTGATACCCAAACTAGAAACTGAAAAGACCCAGCTTAAGAACTACCGCCCCATCTCACTCCTAAATGTGGATTACAAAATTTTTGCAGACATTTTGGCAAGTAGGTTTAAAAAAGTGCTTAATGAAGTGATCCATAAGGACCAGGCAGGCTTTCTCCCTGGTAGGCATTTGTTTGACAACACAAGAAACATCATCGACATTTTGGAACTTTTACAAACAAATCTCAACACTAGAGCGGTGTTAATCTTTATTGATGCGGAGAAAGCCTTTGACAACATTTCTTGGATGTTTATGAAGAAAAATTTGGAAGGGATGGGAGTGGGGCGGGGGTTTGAAAATGGAATAGAAGCAATATATTCAGAACAAAAAGCCAAATTGATAGTAAACAATGTGGTGACAGAGGAGTTTAAAATTGAAAAAGGGACACGGCAGGGGTGCCCTCTATCCCCCCTATTGTTTATTTCAGTTCTGGAGGTGCTATTGAACATGATTAGAAAGGACCGGTTGGTACAGGGAATTGAGGTCGGAGTGAAACAATATAAATTGAAAGCATTTGCAGATGACCTGGTATTAACATTACAGGAGCCAGTCTCTAGTACTAAAAGAGTGTTAGAATTAATTTCTGACTTTGGTCGGGTGTTGGGATTTAAGCTGAACAAGCAAAAAACTAAGGTTTTAGCAAAAAAATTGACAACTACAGAAACAGATGAGTTCCTGAAAGAAACAGAATTAAATGTGGTTAAAAAAGTAAAATACCTAGGGGTGTATCTGACCTCCAAAAATTTGAATTTGTTTAAAGACAACTACGAGAAATGTTGGTCAGAAATCAAAAGAGATTTGGAAACGTGGTCAAGATTGAAACTTTCCTTGTTGGGCCGAATAGCAACTATAAAGATGAATGTATTGCCAAAAATGTTATTTTTGTTTCAGGCCCTACAGATCGTGGACAAGGTGGAATGTTTTGGAAAGTGGCAGAAGGATATTTCTAAGTTTGTTTGGCAGGGCAAAAAGCCCCGAATAAAGTTTAAAATATTAACTGATGCGAAAGAAAGAGGGGGATTTGCCCTGCCAGACTTGAGGTTATATTATGAATCCGCAGCCTTCTGCTGGTTGAAAGATTGGATCTTACTGGAAAACACTGATGTCCTAGATCTGGAAGGGTTTGACAATGCTTTTGGGTGGCATGCATATTTGTGGTATGACAAGGTTAAAGTGCACAAATTGTTTAAAAACCACATTGTTAGGAGAGCAATTTTAATGGTCTGGACAAAATATAAAGACTTATTGGAGAGTAAGACTCCGAGGTGGCTCTCACCGGTGGAGGCCAAGGCACGTAAGAGACTTAACATGGAGGCCAATTGGCCTAAATATGGGGAAATAATTGAAAAGATTGGAGACAATTGGAGGTTGCAGAGCTTGGAAAAATTAAAAAACAAGGTGCGAGATTGGTTGCATTATGCACAAATTCAAGAGGTTTTTAAAGTAGACAAGAAGGTTGGATTCCAGGTGGAAAAATCGAAACTAGAGACAGAACTGTTAGAACCAAAAAGTAAACTACTTTCGAGAATGTATAACCTGCTGCTTAAATGGAATACTCAGGATGAGACAGTCAAATCCGCCATGATAAAGTGGGCGCAGGATTTGGGGCATAACATTATGTTTGAAGACTGGGAAAGGTTATGGAACACCGGAATGAAATTTACGGCATGTAGTGCCTTGAAGGAAAACATTATGAAAATGATATACCGGTGGTACATGACCCCAGTCAAGCTTGCTAAGATATATCACCTGTCTGATAATAAATGTTGGAAATGTAAAGAGGCGGAAGGGACATTTTTTCACCTCTGGTGGACCTGCCCGAAAGTGAAGGCCTTTTGGGAGATGATTCATAATGAACTAAAAACGGTACTTAGATTTACCTTACCTAAGAAACCAGAGGCCTTCCTCCTGGGCATGGTGGACCAGAGAGTGCTTAAGAAGGACAAAACTTGTTTTATGTACGCTACTACAGCAGCAAGGATCCTGATTGCAAAGCATTGGAAGACACAAGATTTACCCACACTGGAGGAATGGCACACGCAGTTGATGGACTACATGGAACTGGCCGAAATGACTGGCAGAATCCGAGACTTGGGAGAAGAAACAATTGAGGAGGAATGGAAAAAATTTAAGGACTATCTGAAAAAACATTATAAGCTGTATGAATGTTAAAAAATGCACCTTTTAGGAAATTCTAGCTTCAGTAATGTTAAACTAAAGAAATGGAAATTAAGGCACAAGAAGTCAGAGATAGAATAATGAAACAACTTTATTGTGTTTAAATGAAAATGTACATGATTTGGGTTATAACACATTTGAAATTGGGTAACATGATAAAATGAAGGACACAACAAGTATTGAAACAAGTTAACAAATTGCTGATGTTATGTATCACAGAGAATGCAGGGTTGGGAGGACGTGGGGAAGTCCAGTAGACTTGGAAAAAAGAACAAGAAAATTTGTAACCTTTCTACTTTACTCTTATAATATGTTCTTTATTCTTTTTTCTGTATTTCACAAACTCAATAAAAAATATTATTAAAAAAAGAGACCTGAGGAGGGGAGAGCTACATTTATAGGGACAGGGAACTAGCTAGAAAGGATACATTTTGGAGGGAACAATATCAGGCAATCACAGTCCTGCCTTTTGGAGGAAACCAATAAGACAGAGGATCCAAATACAGCAGCTTAAATGAACCAATAGTAGCTGTACCCTCTGGAACCAAAAGGCAGTTACTTTACCCTAATGCAAATACAGACAATAATAATACAGATATAAAATCCTTTGACTCAATACACAACAATTTATATGCAGAATGCATCATGCGAAAGGCTGGGCTGGATGAATCCCAAGCTGGAATTAAGATTGCCGGAAGAAATATCAACAACCTCAGATATGCAGATGACACAACCTTGATGGCAGAAAGTGAGGAGGAATTAAAGAACCTTTTAATGAGGGTGAAAGAGGAGAGCGCAAAATATGGTCTGAAGCTCAACATCAAAAAAACGAAGATCATGGCCACTGGTCCCATCACCTCCTGGCAAATAGAAGGGAAAGAAATGGAGGCAGTGAGAGATTTTACTTTCTTGGGCTCCATGATCACTGCAGATGGTGACAGCAGCCACAAAATTAAAAGACGCCTGCTTCTTGGGAGAAGGGCAATGACAGGCCTAGACAGCATCTTGAGAAGTAGAGACATCCCCTTGCCAACAAAGGTCCGTATAGTTAAAGCCATTTTTTTCCCAGTAGTGATGTATGGAAGTGAGAGCTGGACCATAAAGAAGGCTGATCGCCGAAGAATTGATGCTTTTGAATTCTGGTGCTGGAGGAGACTCTTGAGAGTCCCATGGACTGCAAGAAGATCAAACGCATCCATTCTTAAGGAAATCAGCCCTGAGTGCTCACTGGAAGGACAGATCGTGAAGCTGAGGCTCCTGTACTTTGGCCACCTCATGAGAAGAGAAGACTCCCTGGAGAAGACACTGATGCTGGGAAAGATGGAGGGCACAAGGAGAAGGGGGCGACAGAGGACCAGATGGTTGGATAGTGTTTTCGAGGTTACCAGCATGAGTTTGACCAAACTGCGGGAGGTAGTGGAGGACAGAGGTGCCTGGCGTGCTCTGGTCCATGGGGTCACGAAGAGTCGGACACGACTAAACAACTAAACAACAACAGCCTAGGGAAGTTTTTTTAATGTTTACTGTTTTATTACCTTTTTATATGTTTTGGAAGCCGCCCAGAGTGGCTAGAGCAACCCAGGCAGATGGATTTGGTATAAATACAGTGGTACCTCGGGTTACATATGCTTCAGGTTACATATGCTTCAGGTTACAGATGCTTCAGGTTACAGACTCCGCTAACCCAGAAATAGTGCTTCAGGTTAAGAAATTTGCTTCTGAGAACAGAAATCGTGATCCGGCGGCGCGGCAACAGCAGGAGGCCCCATTAGCTAAAGTGGTGCTTCAGGTTAAGAACAGTTTCAGTTTAAGAACGGACCTCCGGAACGAATTAAGTACTTAACCTGAGGTACCACTGTAGTAAAATTCTTGTTACAGAACAGGGCACCCCTATTTTCATCGGAGAAATGTTGGAGGGTATGCTTTTGTCCTCACCTCAGTTTTGACTAAGGGCTCCTCACACAGCTCCTGACTCACGACAGTGTGTTGCCCATAGCTCAGTTCTGACTAAAGGATTTTATGCAGCCACTGCTGGCGGGGACCTTTTGGGACCCAAAATATCCAACGCCACTAACTTCTGGTGTACTTTTTAACATAATAGTGTAAACAGGGATCAACATACAAACACTGAGAAGCCATTCCCCCCCGCACCACTACTTTATATGGAAACAACTGGAAAAACCTCTGTGATTGAGGCTATCAACATGGCGCCTTTTTGTACAACGAACACTTCTAGGGTCATTCTTACTACTGCTTTACTACTACTTTACTACTACTTTACTACTACTTTACTACCACTTTACTACCACTTTACTACTACTTTACTATCACTTTACTACTACTTTACTACCACTTTACTATCACTTTACTACTACTTTACTACCACTTTACTACTGATTTACTACTACTTTACTACTGCTTTACTACCACTTTACTACTACTTTACTACAACTTTACTATCACTTTACTACTACTTTACTACTACTTTACTACTACTTTACTACCACTTTACTACTGCTTTACTACTACCTTACTACTGCTTTACTTCCATTTAACTACTATTTTTCTACAATTTTACTACAACTTTACTACTACTTTAAAGTTCTTTTACTGCTATTCCACCACTTTAGTATTGGACCATTTTACTACCGCTTTACTACTTCTTTACTACTATCTTACTGCTGTTTCACTACTGCCTTACTACCATTTTACTACTATTTTACTACTGCGTTACTACTACTTTACTGCTATTTTACTGCTACTATTCCACCACTTTACTATTGTTTTACCATTACTTACCAGCTACTTCCCTACTGGTTTACTATTGCTTTACTACCACTTTACTTCCACTTTCCTACTGCTACATTATTACTTATACTACTTTACTATTTATACCCCTATTTATACAGTAGACCTTCCTGAACAATGGCATGCCTGTCTATAGTAACAAATAGTATTGTTACTATAATATAGTATTTGTACTATAGTAACAAATAGTATTGTTACTATATTGTTACGACAACTTAACCTGCTTTACTAATGCGTGACAAAGCTGCATTTGGTGAGCCAGCGCAGCACACGGAAACGCCGTTTACCTTCCCGCCAATAAGCGGTCCCTATTTATCTACTTGCACCCGGGGTTGCTTTCGAACTGCTGGGTTGGCAGGCGCTGGGATCAAGCAACAGGAGCGCACCCAGCCGCATGGATTCGAACCGGCGACCTTTTGATCGGCAGGCCCTAGGCGCTGAGGCTTTTACCCACAGCACCACCCGCATCCCTACGCCAACTTAACCGGCAGAAAAATATTTTTTTGAAAAAATCCCTATGCCCGGGGTCACAATTTCATTCAAAAATCTGACTTTCAACCATTCACTCAAAAATGGTGCCAAACGGTTGCAAATGCTCCCTTGAGAGGTTTGGCGGTCGAAACAGAAGGCATTTTATGAAAGGAAAAGAAATCAGCCCTCGACAACTTAACCTGCTTCACTAATACTTTACTACCACTTTACTACTACTTTACTACCACTTTACTACTACTTTACTACAATTTTTCTACTACTTTACTACCATTTTACTACTGCTTTACTACCGTTTTACTACTACTTTACTACCGCTTTACTACTACTTTACTACCATTTTACTACTACCTTACTACTGCTTTACTACCATTTTACTACTATTTTTCTACAATTTTACTACTACTTTAAAGCTATTTTACTGCTATTCCACCACTTTACTATTGGACCATTTAAATACCACTTTACTACTTCTTTACTACTATCTTACTGCTGTTTCACTACTGCCTTACTACCATTTTACTACTATTTTACTACTGCGTTACTACTACTTTACTGCTATTTTACTGCTACTATTCCACCACTTTACTATTGTTTTACCATTACTTAACTGCTACTTCCCTACTGGTTTACTATTGCTTTACTACCACTTTACTTCCACTTTACTACTGCTACTTTATTACTTATACTACTTTCCTATTTATACCCCTATTTATACAGTAGACCTTCCTGAACAATGGCATGCCTGTCTATAGTAACAAATAGTATTGTTACTATTTTATTAATTGTATATACTGCCCTTCATCCGTAGATTTAAGGTTGGTTTACGACTTAAAAATGCAAGGTAAAAAACACAAAATACACAATAAAAACAAGAACAAGAACAAACCAATAAGCCTCCTCCCTCAACCTCTCCTTTGGCTTGTCCTTCACTGATGACTTCTCTCTTGTTCCTTGATCTTAACTTCCTCACTTTTGCAAACCTTCCAGTTGTCCCTAATTTTGCCGGGACAGTCCCAGATTTATTGAAGCTGTCCTGGTTTCTGATGTTATCCTGCTTTTCCTTAGGACGTCCCTATGTTCATGGGAGAAATGTTGGATGGTATGGAGTTATACATAGAATAGAATGATAAAATGATCTTGATACCAATCCAAGGCAGACCTTTTAACATCACAGTAATCCAAGTTTATGCACCAACTACTGGTGCTGAAGAAACTGAAACTGACCAATTTTATGAAGACTTACAACACCTTATAGAAGTGACACCAAAGAAGGATGTTCTTCTCATTATAGGGGATTGGAATGCTAAAGTAGGGAGGCAAGAGATAAGAGGAACAACTGGCAAGTTTGGCCTTGGAGATCAAAACGAAGCAGGGCAAAGGCTAATAGAGTTCTGTCAAGAGAACAAACTGGTCATCACAAACACGCTTTTCCAACAACACAAGAGACGACTCTACACATGGACATCACCAGATGGGCAGCATCGAAATCAGATTGATTATATTCTCTGCAGCCAAAGATGGAGAGGCTCTATACAGTCAGCAAAAACAAGACCTGGAGCTGACTGTGGCTCAGATCATCAGCTTCTTATAGCAAAATTCAAACTTAAACTGAAGAAAGTAGGGAAAACCACTGGGCCGGTAAGATATCATCTAAGTCAAATCCCTTATGAATACACAGTGGAAGCGACGAACAGGTTTAAGGATTTAGATTTGGTGGACAGAGTGCCTGAAGAACTATGGATGGAGGCTGGTAACATTGTACAGGAGGCAACAACGAAAACCATCCCAATGAAAAGGAAATGCAAGAAAGCAAAGTGGCTGTCCAACGAGGCCTTACAAACAGCGGAGGAGAGAAGGCAAGCAAAATGCGAGGGAGATAGTGAAAGATACAGGAAATTGAATGCAGATTTCCAAAGAATAGCAAGGAGAGACAAGAAGGCCTTCTTAAACGAGCAATGCAAACAATAGAGGAAAACAACAGAATGGGAAGAACCAGAGATCTGTTCAAGAAAATTGGAGCTATGAAAGGAACATTTCGTACAAAGATTACCATAATAAAGGACAAAAGTGGTAAGGACCTAACAGAAGCAGAAGACATCAAGAAGAGGTGGCAAGAATACACAGAGGAATTATACCAGAAAGCTATGGATGTCTCGTACACCCCAGGTAGTGTGGTTGCTGACCTTGAGCCAGACATCCTGGAAAGTGAAGTCAAATGGGCCTCAGAAAGCACTGCAAATAACAAGGCCAGTGGAAGTGATGGTATTCCAGCTGAACTATTTAAAATTTTAAAAGATGATGCTGTTAAGGTGCTACACTCAATATGCCAGCAAATTTGGAAAACTCAGCAGTGGCCAGAAGATTGGAGAAGATCAGTCTACATCCCAATCCCAAAGAAGGGCAGTGCCAAAGAATGCTCCAACTACCGCACAATTGCACTCATTTCACACGCTAGCAAGGTTATGCTTAAAATTCTACAAGGAAGGCTCAAGCAGTATGTGGATCGAGAACTCCCAGAAGTGCAAGCTGGATTTAGAAGAGGCAGAAGAACCAGAGACCAAATTGCAAACATGCGCTGGATTATGGAGAAAGCTAGAGAGTTCCAGAAAGACATCTACTTCTGCTTCATTGACTACGCAAAAGCCTTTGACTGTGTCGACCACAGCAAACTATGGCAAGTTCTTAAAGAAATGGGAGTGCCTGATCACCTCATCTGTCTCCCGAGAAATCTCTATGTGGGACAAGAAGCTACAGTTAGAACTGGATATGGAACAACTGATTGGTTCAAAATTGGAAAAGGAGTACGACAAGGCTGTATTTTGTCTCCCTGCTTATTTAATTTATGTTGTGACGTGGGGTTTGTGATTTCAGCTCTCTTGACATAATATGCTGGAGACAGTTCTCTAGTAACACTTCTTTATTAAAGCAAACAAGACTGAGACCTGAGGAGGGGAGAGCTACATTTATAGGGACAGGGAACTAGCTAGAAAGGATACATTTTGGAGGGAACAATATCAGGCAATCACAGTCCTGCCTTTTGGAGGAAACCAATAAGGCAGAGGATCCAAATACAGCAGCTAAAATGAACCAATAGTAGCTGTACCCTCTGGAACCAAAAGGCAGTTACTTTACCCTAATGCAAATACAGACAATAATAATACAGATATAAAATCCTTTGACTCAATACACAACAATTTATATGCAGAATGCATCATGCGAAAGGCTGGGCTGGATGAATCCCAAGCTGGAATTAAGATTGCCGGAAGAAATATCAACAACCTCAGATATGCAGATGACACAACCTTGATGGCAGAAAGTGAGGAGGAATTAAAGAACCTTTTAATGAGGGTGAAAGAGGAGAGCGCAAAATATGGTCTGAAGCTCAACATCAAAAAAACGAAGATCATGGCCACTGGTCCCATCACCTCCTGGCAAATAGAAGGGGAAGAAATGGAGGCAGTGAGAGATTTTACTTTCTTGGGCTCCATGATCACTGCAGATGGTGACAGCAGCCACAAAATTAAAAGACGCCTGCTTCTTGGGAGAAGGGCAATGACAGGCCTAGACAGCATCTTGAGAAGTAGAGACGTCCCCTTGCCAACAAAGGTCCGTATAGTTAAAGCCATGGTTTTCCCAGTAGTGATGTATGGAAGTGAGAGCTGGACCATAATGAAGGCTGATCGCCGAAGAATTGATGCTTTTGAATTCTGGTGCTGGAGGAGACTCTTGAGAGTCCCATGGACTGCAAGAAGATCAAACGCATCCATTCTTAAGGAAATCAGCCCTGAGTGCTCACTGGAAGGACAGATCGTGAAGCTGAGGCTCCTGTACTTTGGCCACCTCATGAGAAGAGAAGACTCCCTGGAGAAGACACTGATGCTGGGAAAGATGGAGGGCACAAGGAGAAGGGGGCGACAGAGGACCAGATGGTTGGATAGTGTTTTCGAGGTTACCAGCATGAGTTTGACCAAACTGCGGGAGGTAGTGGAGGACAGAGGTGCCTGGCGTGCTCTGGTCCATGGGGTCACGAAGAGTCGGACACGACTAAACGACTAAACAACAACAACCTAGGGAAGTTTTTTAATGTTTAATGTTTTATTTCCTTTTTATATGTTTTGGAAGCGGTCCAGAGTGGCTAGAGCAACCCAGGCAGATGGATGTGGTATAAATACAGTGGTACCTCGGGTTACATATGCTTCAGGTTACAGATGCTTCAGGTTACAGACTCCGCTAACCCAGAAATAGTGCTTCAGGTTAAGAAATTTGCTTCTGAGAACAGAAATCGTGATCCGGCGGCGCGGCAACAGCAGGAGGCCCCATTAGCTAAAGTGGTGCTTCAGGTTAAGAACAGTTTCAGTTTAAGAACGGACCTCCGGAACGAATTAAGTACTTAACCTGAGGTACCACTGTAGTAAAATTGTTGTTACAGAACAGGGCACCCCTATTTTCATCGGAGAAATGTTGGAGGGTATGCTTTTGTCCTCACCTCAGTTTTGACTACGGGCTCCTCACACAGCTCCTGACTCACAACAATGTGTTGCCCATAGCTCAGTTCTGACTAAAGGATTTTATGCAGCCACTGCTGGCGGGGACCTTTTGGGACCCAAAATATCCAACGCCACTAAATTCTGGTGTACTTTTTAACATAATAGTGTAAACAGGGATCAACATACAAACACTGAGAAGCCATTCCCCCCCGCCCCACTACTTTATATGGAAACAACTGGAAAAACCTCTGTGATTGAGGCTATCAACATGGCGCCTTTTTCTACAACGAACACTTCTAGGGTCATTCTTACTACTGCTTTACTACTACTTTACTACTACTTTACTCCTACTTTACTATCACTTTACTACCACTTTACTACCACTTTACTACCACTTTACTACTACTTTACTACTACTTTACTACCACTTTACTACTACTTTACTACTACTTTACTATCACTTTACTACTACTTTACTACCACTTTACTATCACTTTACTACTACTTTACTACCACTTTACTACTGCTTTACTACAACTTTACTATCACTTTTCTACTACTTTACTACCACTTTACTACTACTTTACTACTGCTTTACTACAATTTTACTACTGCTTTACTACCGCTTTACTATTACTTTACTACCATTTTACTACTACCTTACTACTGCTTTACTTCCATTTAACTACTAGTTTACTACTACTTTAAAGTTCTTTTACTGCTATTCCACCACTTTACTATTGGACCATTTAAATACCACTTTACTACTTCTTTACTACTATCTTACTGCTGTTTCACTACTGCCTTACTACCATTTTACTACTATTTTACTACTGCGTTACTACTACTTTACTGCTATTTTACTGCTACTATTCCACCACTTTACTATTGTTTTACCATTACTTAACAGCTACTTCCCTACTGGTTTACTATTGCTTTACTACCACTTTACTTTCACTTTCCTACTGCTACTTTATTACTTATACTACTTTACTATTTATACCCCTATTTATACAGTAGACCTTCCTGAACAATGGCATGCCTGTCTATAGTAACAAATAGTATTGTTCCTATAATATAGTATTTGTACTATAGTAACAAATAGTATTGTTACTATATTGTTACGACAACTTAACCTGCTTTACTAATGCGTGACAAAGCTGCAATTGGTGAGCCAGCGCAGCACACGGAAACGCCGTTTACCTTCCCGCCAGTAAGCGGTCCCTATTTATCTACTTGCACCCGGGGTTGCTTTCGAACTGCTAGGTTGGCAGGCGCTGGGACCAAGCAACAGGAGCGCACCCAGCCGTGTGGATTCGAACCGCCGACCTTTTGATCGGCAGGCCCTAGGCGCTGAGGCTTTTACCCACAGCGCCACCCGCATCCCTACGCCAACTTAACCGGCAGAAAAATATTTTTTTGAAAAAATCCCAAAGCCCCGGGGTCACAATTTGATCAATAATCTGACTTTCAGCCATTCACTCTAAAATGGTGCCAAACGGTTGCAAATGCTCCCTTGAGAGGTTTGGCGGTCGAAACAGAAGGCTTTTTATGAAAGGAAAAGAAATCAGCCCTCGACAACTTTACCTGCTTTACTACTACTTTACTACCATTTTACTACTACTTTCCCACCACTTTACTACTACTTTACTACAATTTTTCTATTACCTTACTACCATTTTACTACTGCTTTACTAAAGTTTTACTACCGCTTTACTACTGCTTTACTACCATTTTACTACTACCTTACTACTGCTTTACTACCATTTAACTACTATTTTTCTACAATTTTACTACTGCTTTACTACTACTTTAAAGCTATTTTACTGCTATTCCACCACTTTACTATTGGACCATTTAAATACCACTTTACTACTTCTTTACTACTATCTTACTGCTGTTTCACTACTGCCTTACTACCATTTTACTACTATTTTACTACTGCGTTACTACTACTTTACTGCTATTTTACTGCTACTATTCCACCACTTTACTATTGTTTTACCATTACTTAACTGCTACTTCCCTACTGGTTTACTATTGCTTTACTACCACTTTATTTCCAATTTCCTACTGCTACTTTATTACTTATACTACTTTACTATTTATACCCCTATTTATACAGTAGACCTTCCTGAACAATGGCATGCCTGTCTATAGTAACAAATAGTATTGTTACTATTTTATTAGTTGTATATCTAAACGGAGGTCTTTATCCCTAGAGGCACATCCAGGTGTAAAGCTATGAGACTCTAGCTCTAACTTTGGAAGCTATGCCTTCAACTGAATTAACCCTTGAATACATTTCATCTCGGCTTGCAGATGAACAGGATAAAAGGCAAAGAGAAAGAGGTCTGTCTTTAAAGGGGACTTATGCTGTGCCTAAGAGTGTTGATGCTGAGTTTGAGTTGCTATCAAAGGGTTAAAGGGTAGCAGAAACGCTCTAATCACTGAGCAGCTGGAGGTCATTAGGCTTCCAGGAACATGAGTTTGTATAAATAGTCTCCTGTGTGTTTGTTCTCCCTTTTCTTTCTCTCCCTTTTTTGGGCGTGTTTGCTGAGATGTGTGGTTCTTCGCCAGGGTTGTTTTTTGTTTTTGTAAATAAACTTTATCTTTGAGTTACAAACCGCATGCTCCAAGACTCCTCTTTGAAAAGATACTGCCTCTCCTGCCCTTCTTCAACTGCTGTGCGAAATACTCTGCTGTAGTGGGTCTTGTGACGATGGAAGCGCACTGGGCATTTACATTAAACTAATTAAAGTTTAATGGGACAGGTTATGGATGTTTGTACGTCAAGAAGGAGCTAAGGAGTGCAGTTCAGAGTGATTTATGAAAGGACTGGAGCGAAGACAGAAGCGGTTGCCGACAACGAAAGCCTTCAAAGCAGCTTGAGTCCTGCAACGTGCCTAGAAAAGTTTTAAACAGGCACTGAGCAGTTTGTACTCGCTGGAAGACGTCTTATTCCTCAAGGAGCCACCTCAGCAGCTGGGAGACGGTCTACAGGTGTGTGAGTATCGTTCCTAAGCCCCAGGGAGGATGGCAGAGTCCCAGGAAAGTTTTTCTGTCCCGTTTACGCGACTCAATGGGAAAAATTGGCAAGATTGGAAGGCTAGAGTAAGGGTTTGGTTGCAAGCAAAAGAGTTGTGGAGTTGCACTGAAGCACCGCCTTTACAGGCAGCTGCAGACGCGTCTGCAGAAGACAAAGCAACAGCAGCAGCTTCACAGAAACGTGACAGGAAAGCCCAAGGTCTACTAGTTTTGGCAGTGGGACCAGAGCAAATGCCTTACGTTTCTGAGTTAAAGAACACGCATGAGGTCTGGACGGTTCTGCAGCGGCTAAATTCCAGAAACACTGCGGGGGCCAAGATCCATGCTACAAGATGTTTGTTTGATTTACGTCTCCAACCGGGAGCGTGTGTGAAAGAACATATTGCCAAAATGGTGTCTGCCTTTAATCAACTAAGACAGCTGGGCATTCCTTTCTCTATGGAGCAGCAGTCATACATATTGTTGTCTTCTCTTGATAAAAGCTATGAGACTCTAGCTCTAACTTTGGAAGCTATGCCTTCAACTGAATTAACCCTTGAATACATTTCATCTCGGCTTGCAGATGAACAGGATAAAAGGCAAAGAGAAAGAGGTTTGTCTTTAAAGGGGAGTTATGCTGTGCCTAAGAGTGTTGATGCTGAGTTTGAGCACACAGTAAATGCTTTTGCAGCTAGACACTGTTTTCGCTGTGGTTCCCCTTCCCATTTAATTAGGAATTGCACACGTGAACCTGGTCAAGACAGCACCAAGGCCGTTACCCCTAGTTACCAGACAAGGAGTTCCAGGGGACGTCAAAGAAGAGGAGGAGGTCGTGGCTACTCCCACAGCACACAGCACATGGCTTCAGTAATGGCGTTGATGCAAGGGCGTGGCCAAGGCAGCAATCTACGCTGGTTGATCGACAGTGGTGCATCTCACCACCTGGTGGCGCCATCTAGTGTCCGTTTGCAGAATTGCAGACATTTGCAAACCCTTAAAGTTGTGACAATGGCAGATTCAACTAAACGTTCCTTAGAGACCGTAGGCACAGTGTTCTTGAAATGTTTGCAAACAGAAATTGATGCCTACGTGCTAAAGGGATTGAAGGGGTGTATTTTGTCTGTGTCAGAACTTGATAGAAATGGGTTTAAAACTGTGTTTGAAAATGGGGTTTGCACTATTTCAAAGAATAACGTATCTCTTTTGCAGGTGGAATGCAGAGATGGGTTATATTATTTTGAGACAAGTCCAGATGAAGTTGAACAGGTTCATGCTGGTTGTGTGAACACGCCTACCCATAATTCTTGTGTCCATTTATGGCACCGCCGTCTGGGACATATTAATTTTCAGTATGTTAAAAGGCAACCTGAATTATCAGAAGGGTGCAAAATGAACAAATGTACTAAGTATTTGGATTGTACTGCATGCAAAAGGGCGAAGGTTCATAGATGCAGCTATCCCAGCTCAGATAGGAAATCTGACAAAGTATTCCAACTTGTTTGAAAATGGGGTTTGCACTATTTCAAAGAATAACGTATCTCTTTTGCAGGTGGAATGCAGAGATGGGTTATATTATTTTGAGACAAGTCCAGATGAAGTTGAACAGGTTCATGCTGGTTGTGTGAACACGCCTACCCATAATTCTTGTGTCCATTTATGGCACCGCCGTCTGGGTCATATTAATTTTCAGTATGTTAAAAGGCAACCTGAATTATCAGAAGGGTGCAAAATGAACAAATGTACTAAGTATTTGGATTGTACTGTTATTCTAAAGCAGCAATGCTGCAGCAAGCAAAGGCTCTAGCAGCTCGGTCTGCTGGTTGTGGCTGGAAAGCCAAACAGGAAGTATGTGACTGTTGCCATGAAAACGAAGGGGCAGTCCATTCTCCTTATTGAGCACAGGATGTGAGCTCAGGATGTGTCATATGACCTGTACAGGATGTACATGGGTGGAGTTTGGAGTTTCTCTCTGTTTGTTGAAGAGAGCAGACATCTTTTACTGTATGACCGCTAAAGACAGGAATAAAAGCATGTAGTTACATTTCTGTCTGTGTCTGATTCCCCTCCCTGGGGAAATGCAGGGAGCAGGGAGGAGGAGAAGCAGTTGGTGTGTTTTTCTCACAGCCTGAGGAAAATCGCCGGAACGGACCTCGTATGTTTTTCCTGCCGGGAGTCGCCGGAGGGAGGTCAAAGGAATTCAGCCGGTGCCTGAACAGATAGGCACATACCTCTGAGACGGGCTACAATTCCAACAGTGGTAGCAGAGGATGGTTGCTGTTTTCATCGACCTCTGCATCAAGAAGTGGCCTCCATGGAAGCCTGAGGTGAGAGGCTAATCCCTCTGCAGCCAGAAGCTGACCAGACGGGAAGACGAAGCTGAGCCAAGCCACGGAGCCCAGGTATGCGATTTTCGGGCTTAGAAGAGTGAATGCAGATTGATTCATTCTCTGCTTCGAGGGAGCAAGGTTTGGGAAAACAGCTCCGAGAGAGAAGAGCTCTGCATTCCAAACATTCCTGTGGTTAATCCTGTCCAAGGGAAGGAATGCTGTTGCTTAGCAACGAAGGCCAGTTTCACGAGAGGGCTGGAAGTCAGGCTTTGCCTCGGAGAGGCAAAAACAAGGTTTTGTTTTGACTTAGGCCCAAAGGAACTGTTGGAAAGGGACTTTCCAAAGCGGCCAGTGTTATAACTGCCAGGTGCACAGAGTGTAAACAAGCCAGCTATTGGATTTTAGAGGCTTGTGTTTGAGAGTCAATGCAAGGACTCAAAATGGATGCCAAGAAGGGGGGAGGCCTGCCTTCTCCAAGCCTCCTGACCAGTGACAATTATGCATCTTGGTCTATTAAGATGAAGGCCTTGCTGCAGAATCAGAGACTGGGGTGATTGAGAACCCCATCCCTGCAGCACCAACACGTGCTTGGGAGTCACAGGATGTGAAGGCCAGAACAGCTATAATTCTGTGCATGTCAGACTCTCAGCTTATTCACATACAGCATTTACAGCACGCGAAAGATGTTTGGGACACGCTGAGAAGGACACATCAGAGAGATGCAGGTTCTTCAGCGTTGCTGTATTTTGAGAAGCTGACCAACCTGAGGCTTGCGCCTGATGGAGATGTTCAAGCGCACCTGACGGAAATGAAATTTCTGCGTCAGCAGATGGTGGAACGCAATTTCCGTCTGGATGAGGAAGTGTTTTGCTTCATGGTGATCAACAGCCTGAATCGGACTTACAAAACAGTTGCCAGTCAGCTGGGGTCTCTCCCAGCAGCTGATCTAACGTCGGACAGGGTCTTTGTCGTCGTTCTGAATGAACATGACAGACTTGCCGCCCTGGAAGTCAAGGACAGGGGGAGACATGAACGGAGTTCTGACACCCCCACTGCTAAAGCTACTGGAGAAAACGCTGTAGCTTTGAATGTTGTCCGATGCTACAATTGTGGACAGACTGGGCATCTTCAGCGGTACTGCAAGAAGCCACGTCAGAACAAAGGAGCCAAGGGAAGCTCCACAAAGTCTGAGGCGTCAGACAAAGGTCACACCAAGCCAAAGGCAAAGACTGCAAAGGCTTTGATGTCCCTAAAAGCCACACCAGAAGCGGGAAATTTCTTTGTCCTAGACACCGGATGTACGCAGCATATGTGTCGACACAGAGGACTATTTTTGAAGTTTAAGAAGCAAAGCTTCGCTGTACAACAGGCCAACGGTCAAGAGCTGGAAGCCACCGGAATTGGGACTGTGTATCTTGAAAGTCTGAACTTGACTATAAACAATGTATATTTGGTTCCAGAGTTGAAGTACAATCTGCTCAGCGTTTCGCAGATTGCTAAGAAGGGACTAAAACTGTCCTATGATGATCAACACTGCGAGATCTACAAAGATGGAGAGTTGTATCTTTCTGCCAAAGAGAAAGATGGACTGTATTTGTTGACATTTGATCAAAGTGATTACATGGAATGTAATTCTTGTGATTCTAACATGATTTCTTTTGCAGGTGTAGCCAAGGAGAACACCAAGAAGGTGACCTCGAGGGTCAACAGGGCATTTCAGCGGGTGTATGCTGATGTGATTGGTCCTTTAGCACCATCTAGAGGCAATGCAAAGTATTACCTAATATGTGTTGATTCTTTTACAGGTTTTGTCTGGATTTATCTTTTGGAGAGACCGCAAGAAGCCTTAGAAAGGTTTAAAGAGTTTTGTGATAAGGTTAAAAATATGCATGATGCTGACATAGATTGTCTTTGCACAGATGAGAAGCCAATTTTTCTTTTACAGGAGTTCCAGAGGTTCCTGAAGAAGAAAGGGATAAGACACAAAATTGCTAGTTCCGAAGAAGCTTGGAACAGATGTGTCTGTGTTAGGGTGAACAAAGAAAATTGCAAAAGGGAATGCATGCGCAATTGCTTAGTTCACATCTGCCACATGAGTACTGGGCTGAGTCGCTGATGTCATTTTGTTATACGTGGTTGAGAAAGTTTTCAAAAGAGTTGGGAAGTTCTCCTTTTGAGAAACTGTTCCACAGAAAACCTTCTGTTGCCCATTTCAAGGTGTTTGGGTCTCATGTGAGGACAGAAGCTCTGGGTGGAGTAAAGAATGCCAGAGGCATTTTTGTGGGTTATGAAAAGGGTCTCTACAGAGTAATTTTGTCTGAATCTGGAAAGGTGATTCTCACAAAATTTCTAGAGAGTGCTCCTGAACAGGAGAGAGTGATTGTTCACACATTTCCCACAGGAGATGATGATAATTCTGATGATGATGATGATGTTGATTTTATTGAGTTCAGTAGTACTGATGATGACAGCGATAGCTCAGACAGCTCAGTTGTCACAGTCATTGAGAGGAAATCTCACATAATGACTAGACCCTCAGAAGAGGAGGATGAACCACTGTTTACTATTGGTACTGGTTCTCCAAAGAGTCCAAAGGTTGAACCAGAAAGCAAAGAAGAGCAGCACCTCTTACGTAGGTCTGAGAGAGCAACGAAGGGTGTACCACCCAAGAGGTATTCACAAGAGTTTGCTAACTTAGCTGTTGCTGTTGTAAACGACCAAGGTCAAATTGAAGCTGTGTCTGAGTCAGAGACAAAGGCACAACAGAGAGTTGTTAACCAAGGTAATGCAGAAGCACTCATTCCTTGGAAGTCACACAACCAGAGAGGTACATTGGTAAAACCAGTGGCGGGTAGTTCCAAGGGTGGAACTGAAACAACAGGGGAGTGTTATAAGTATAACAACTGTTTGTTTTCTTCTCTGGATGACGCTTTGCTCGCAGCACGCATTGATACTTTAGGGGGAGGTTGTTATTCTAAAGCAGCAATGCTGCAGCAAGCAAAGGCTCTAGCAGCTCGGTCTGCTGGTTGTGGCTGGAAAGCCAAACAGGAAGTATGTGACTGTTGCCATGAAAACGAAGGGGCAGTCCATTCTCCTTATTGAGCACAGGATGTGAGCTCAGGATGTGTCATATGACCTGTACAGGATGTACATGGGTGGAGTTTGGAATTTCTCTCTGTTTGTTGAAGAGAGCAGACATCTTTTACTGTATGACCGCTAAAGACAGGAATAAAAGCATGTAGTTACATTTCTGTCTGTGTCTGATTCCCCTCCCTGGGGAAATGCAGGGAGCAGGGAGGAGGAGAAGCAGTTGGTGTGTTTTTCTCACAGCCTGAGGAAAATCACCGGAACGGACCTCGTATGTTTTTCCTGCCGGGAGTCGCCGGAGGGAGGTCAAAGGAATTCAGCCGGTGCCTGAACAGATAGGCACATACCTCTGAGACGGGCTACAATTCCAACATGTACTGCATGCAAAAGGGCGAAGGTTCATAGATGCAGTTATTCCAGCTCAGATAGGAAATCTGACAAAGTATTCCAACTTGTGCATATGGACCTATGTGGCCCAATGCCTGTTGCTAGCATGGGAGGTTCGAGGTATGCACTGTGTCTCTCGGATGACAAAACAAAGGTTACATGGTTTTTTCCTCTCAAAACAAAAGCAGATACTGCAGAAACAGTTAAAAATTGGGTTCATGCAGTGGAACTTGAATTTGGTACTAGAGTACTTGCTTTTCAGACAGACAGAGGGTCAGAATTTACCGGGTCTGTGTTGCAGAATTTCTTTAAGAAAAAGGGAATTAAGCATCGTCTGTCTACACCTTATTCCCCCCAAGAAGGAGGCGTGGCCGAACGTAAAAACAGGGTTCTGCAAGAGTTGGCAAACTCTATGTTGTTTGATGCTAAACTCCCTCAAAGTTACTGGGCGGAAGCCTGGCAGGCGGCTACTCATATTCTGAACCGAGTATATAATTCGGTAATTGCCACTACCCCATATTTTGCTTTATATGGGAAGAAGCCCAAAATTAATTACTTTCGGGTGTTTGGATGTCCAGCCTATGTACTTATCCCAAAAGCGTTAAGGAAAAAGGGAGGTCCAAGGGCTAGGAAACTCATCTTTTGTGGGTACGAACCACACGCCAAATCTTGGAGGTTCGTGAACCAAAATGGGGATACTACAAGTGGTCCTCAGTAGGAGCGCTGAATTTTGTGAGCAGTCTGGATGGAATCACTTACACGGTAACCCTGACATTTTGAGAGATGATTTAGGCATTTATGCTGAGAATGAAAGTCCAGAGAGTAGTGAGCCAGAAGAGGATGGTGCACATAGTTCAGACGCAGATTCTGACCAAGCACAAGGTTCTTCTCCTAAGGTAGAAAATCCAGAATCTAGGAGTGTTCCAACATCGCCAGTCAGTAGGCCTAGCAGACAGCAAAAGCGAAGCAGGTCACCTGCAACACCAAGCCCAAGGGAGGTATCTAAACGGAGGTCTTTATCCCTAGAGGCACATCCAGGTATAAAGTCTGAGACAGATTCTGACAGCCAACGGTCAGAGGGGGCACAAGAGGAACAATTGCGCAGGTCAAATCGTGCCACAAAGGGCAAGCCGCCAGAGCGGTTTAAGGTGACAAGTGTATACGTAAATATGGCACAGTGTGAGCCAGATAGCTATATGGAGGTACAACAGCTTCCAAGCTCAGAAGCCGTTAAGTGGCAGGAAGCAATGGAAAAAGAGATGGCTTCAATGAAGTCTCTCGGTGTGTTTACAAGTACAGAGCTTCCGAAAGGGCAACAAGCTGTAGGTTGTCGATGGGTATATCGTTTAAAGCCCACAACTACTGAGGAGTTGCAATATAAAGCCCGACTAGTTGCAAAAGGGTTTTCGCAGCGCAAAGGTGTTCACTATTCTCAAATCTATGCCCCAACTTCAAGATCGGAGTCATTAAGAATGCTTTTAGCCTCTTCAGCTAAGAAGGGAAATAAGCTGTTTCATTTTGATGTCAATGTGGCTTATTTAAACGCAGACTTACAGGAGGAAGTCTATATAACACCACCACCGGGTTTTGAAGGAGACAAGCCAAACCAGGTCTGGCGCCTACACAAATCCATTTATGGGTTGAAACAGTCCGCCCGTAATTGGAATTCCTGCTTAAACGATGCTCTAGAGAGCATGGGGTTCAGAAAGAGCGCAGCAGATGCGTGTCTTTATCTAAAAGGCTCGGGATGTGAACAAGAAGCAGTTTTGATATTTGTTGATGATTTATTATACAGTGGAAAGGATGATAAACTTGCACAACAATTTGCCACAAAGCTTGGAGAAAGGTTTCAGATAAAATCACTAGGCAATGTATCTGTTTATCTAGGAGTTAAAATTCAGCAAGATGAAAATGGGAACTATTGGCTCAGCCAAGAAGCTAAGATCCAGCAGTTGCTGGAAAGGTTTAAAATGGACAACTGTGCTGGTGTTAAAACCCCAATGGAGCTAAGTTACATAAAGGATGCTCAAGCCGAGCAACAGACAGAGTTCAGTAATCCCGGGGTTTACCAGTCAGCGATAGGCAGTCTACTCCACATTGCACAGTGGACTCGGCCCGATATAACATATGCTGTCAACATGCTGTGTAGACAAGCTGAAAAACCATCAATGCATGCTTGGCAAGGAGTAAAAAGAGTTTTAAGGTATCTCCAAACTACCAAAAGGTTTTGCTTAAAACTATCAGCAGAGGGCAGCACAAAACTTGAATGTTGGGCCGACAGTAGTTGGGCAGATGCTGGACCAGATAGAAAATCAGTGTCAGGAATGGCGATAAAATTTGGAAATGCACTAATTGGTTGGAGATCAAGAAAGCAATCACTTATAGCTTTAAGTTCAACTGAATCTGAGTTCAATGCATTATCAGATGTATGTAGAGAACTGGAATTTTATAAGCAACTGGTACAAGAATTGTTTGGAGAATGTCCCCTACCTATCAGAGTGTGGGAAGACAACCAACCTTGTATTAAACTAGCTAAATCAGGTCAATTCAAGGGCCACACAAAACACTTGGATATCCGTTATCAAAATGTATGCCAAAGTGTAAAACAAGGTTTAATTGAACTAAAGTATTGTCCAAGCCAAGAAAACCTTGCAGACGGTTTTACGAAAGCTTTGAGTCCGCAATCTCATAAATGTTTCTGTTCAGGTTTAAATTTGAATTAAGGTTGGTACAGCTCAGTGCTCCGAGCGAGAGGGGGTGTTGCTATCAAAGGGTTAAAGGGTAGCAGAAACGCTCTAATCACTGAGCAGCTGGAGGTCATTAGGCTTCCAGGAACATGAGTTTGTATAAATAGTCTCCTGTGTGTTTGTTCTCCCTTTTCTTTCTCCCCCTTTTTTGGGCGTGTTTGCTGAGATGTGTGGTTCTTCGCCAGGGTTGTTGTTTTTTTTTGTAAATAAACCTTATCTTTGAGTTACAAACCGCATGCTCCAAGACTCCTCTTTGAAAAGATACTGCCTCTCCTGCCCTTTTTCAACTGCTGTGTGAAATACTCTGCTGTAGTGGGACTTGTGACGATGGAAGCGCACTGGGCATTTACATTAAACTAATTAAAGTTTAATGGGACATATACTGCCCTTCATCCGTAGATTTAAGGTTGGTTTACGACTTAAAAATGCAAGGTAAAAAACACAAAATACACAATAAAAACAAGAACAAGAACAAACCAATAAGCCTCCTCCCTCAACCTCTCCTTTGGCTTGTCCTTCACTCATGACTTCTCTCTTGTTCCTTGATCTTAACTTCCTCACTTTTGCAAACCTTCCAGTTGTCCCTAATTTTGCCGGGACAGTCCCAGATTTATTGAAGCTGTCCTGGTTTCTGATGTTATCCTGCTTTTCCTTAGGACGTCCCTATGTTCATGGGAGAAATGTTGGATGGTATGGAGTTATACATAGAATAGAATGATAGAATGATCTCGATACGAATCCAAGGCAGACCTTTTAACATCACAGTAATCCAAGTTTATGCACCAACTACTGGTGCTGAAGAAACTGAAATTGACCAATTCTATGAAGACTTACAACACCTTATAGAAGTGACACCAAAGAAGGATGTTCTTCTCATTATAGGGGATTGGAATGCTAAAGTAGGGAGGCAAGAGATAAGAGGAACAACTGGCAAGTTTGGCCTTGGAGATCAAAACGAAGCAGGGCAAAGGCTAATTCAGATTTCCAAAGAATAGCAAGGAGAGACAAGAAGGCCTTCTTAAACGAGCAATGCAAACAATAGAGGAAAACAACAGAATGGGAAGAACCAGAGATCTGTTCAAGAAAATTGGAGCTATGAAAGGAACATTTCGTACAAAGATTACCATAATAAAGGACAAAAGTGGTAAGGACCTAACAGAAGCAGAAGACATCAAGAAGAGGTGGCAAGAATACACAGAGGAATTATACCAGAAAGCTATGGATGTCTCGTACACCCCAGGTAGTGTGGTTGCTGACCTTGAGCCAGACATCCTGGAAAGTGAAGTCAAATGGGCCTCAGAAAGCACTGCAAATAACAAGGCCAGTGGAAGTGATGGTATTCCAGCTGAACTATTTAAAATTTTAAAAGATGATGCTGTTAAGGTGCTACACTCAATATGCCAGCAAGTTTGGAAAACTCAGCAGTGGCCAGAAGATTGGAGAAGATCAGTCTACATCCCAATCCCAAAGAAGGGCAGTGCCAAAGAATGCTCCAACTACCGCACAATTGCACTCATTTCACACGCTAGCAAGGTTATGCTTAAAATTCTACAAGGAAGGCTCAAGCAGTATGTGGATCGAGAACTCCCAGAAGTGCAAGCTGGATTTAGAAGAGGCAGAAGAACCAGAGACCAAATTGCAAACATGCGCTGGATTATGGAGAAAGCTAGAGAGTTCCAGAAAGACATCTACTTCTGCTTCATTGACTACGCAAAAGCCTTTGACTGTGTCGACCACAGCAAACTATGGCAAGTTCTTAAAGAAATGGGAGTGCCTGATCACCTCATCTGTCTCCCGAGAAATCTCTATGTGGGACAAGAAGCTACAGTTAGAACTGGATATGGAACAACTGATTGGTTCAAAATTGGAAAAGGAGTACGACAAGGCTGTATTTTGTCTCCCTGCTTATTTAATTTATGTTGTGACGTGGGGTTTGTGATTTCAGCTCTCTTGACATAATATGCTGGAGACAGTTCTCTAGTAACACTTCTTTATTAAAGCAAACAAGACTGAGACCTGAGGAGGGATGAGCTACATTTATAGGGACAGGGAACTAGCTAGAAAGGATACATTTTGGAGGGAACAATATCAGGCAATCACAGTCCTGCCTTTTGGAGGAAACCAATAAGACAGAGGATCCAAACACAGCAGCTTAAATGAACCAATAGTAGCTGTACCCTCTGGAACCAAAAGGCAGTTACTTTACCCTAATGCAAATACAGACAATAATAATACAGATATAAAATCCTTTGACTCAATACACAACAATTTATATGCAGAATGCATCATGCGAAAGGCTGGGCTGGATGAACCCCAAGCTGGAATTAAGATTGCCGGAAGAAATATCAACAACCTCAGATATGCAGATGACACAACCTTGATGGCAGAAAGTGAGGAGGAATTAAAGAACCTTTTAATGAGGGTGAAAGAGGAGAGCGCAAAATATGGTCTGAAGCTCAACATCAAAAAAACAAAGATCATGGCCACTGGTCCCATCACCTCCTGGCAAATAGAAGGGGAAGAAATGGAGGCAGTGAGAGATTTTACTTTCTTGGGCTCCATGATCACTGCAGATGGTGACAGCAGCCACATAATTAAAAGACGCCTGCTTCTTGGGAGAAGGGCAATGACAGGCCTAGACAGCATCTTGAGAAGTAGAGACGTCCCACTTCCGGAGGCGGCGCGAACGGTAATGGCTGCCCTTTCCTAACCGGGAGAGGGAAGCTACGCTGGAAAAGGGTCGTCCGCTACGGCGAAGCGGAGACCCATTCTGGAAAACCGCAGGCAGCGGAAGCCTGCGGTCTCGGGACCCGGCGGGCGCCAGGAGCTACCCCCGAAACGTTGAGGGAACCCCGTAAGGGGCTCCGGATCGCAGAGGGGGTAGCGGCGCTGTGGGTCTATGCGCATTCAGCGGAGCGAAGCCGCGTTGCCGTTGCCGGTGAGCGCCGACCTTTCTTCCTTCAACACAAGATTCCAAAACGTAACAACCCGTGAGTAATTGAGGACTTTACTAAATTTCGGGACTAAAATATTGAAAATAAGCTGAAAGCGGAGAGACGAGGAAAAGGAAGTCCGTCCTCCGCAGCCATTGATTTTTAAAGCAAAGAGCAGGAGGAGTGGAGGCATAGAGAGAACTTTTGACAGCTCAGATTGAGCACCCGCAGAAATTACTTTTCCTTTTAAAGACTGTAAGCAATTGATTTTTGGACTTTTATTAGGACTTATATATTCCTTTCTTTGTGGATTACAATTCTGTTTAAGAAGCCCAGGTGTCAGAACTGCCTGAGCAGTAGAACTGTCAGACTGCAAATTTGGATACATTCTATTTAAACTTGGAGACAGTCTGAGGGAGTTCAGAATGGTTACGTTCTTGCATTTTGGAACTCCAGTAAGCACAACTTGAAATATTGTGGCAAACCTAAAACCAACTCTGCTAAAACTACTTTTGTGAAGATCCCTAAGAATTGGTTTAGATTTTGTATGTGGAATGGACTCTTCTTCCTAGGACATTTTATGCTCCCCCTAGAGGATTGAGGACTTACAACAAAAACATTGTTTTACTTTCTATTTCCCGGCCCTCTGTTTGATTGCTACCATCTGGGCCGTAGCTTTCCCATGGGAATAACTCAGCTTGACCTTGACTGCTAGATATTTTTGGAATGAGTGGCGCAAAAAGAAAGGGATTAAGAACCAGACAAACAACTCTGACAACCGTAACTGCAGCCTCACAAGCACGCAGATCATCTGTGCCCACTTTGCCCTCGGAGGAAAAAGTTACCTCCCTGTCACAGGCAGGGGAGGAAGAAACTGAGGATTTACAACTAGAAGAGATGGCCTCAGGAGGATCTGGTTCTGTATTAGAGAGAATTCTTGAGAAATTGGAGTCTTTGGAGAGGAAAGTTGACCAACAAACTGCGAAAATTGACCTTAATACAGAAACTTTAAACAAATTATCTGGGCAAGTTGCACAGAATGCACAAGCAATCGGACAACTGAAGGAGGCTGCAGGTGAAAATCAGAAACTGGCCGAAGAGACCAGCCAAAGAGTGGGAGAGTTGGAAAAAGAAGTAAGGCCGCTCAGTAAGCAGGTCGGAGAACATCAGACCTATCTCTCTATGTTGGAACTTCGGAACAGGGAGATTAATTTAAGGATAAGATCGATACCAGAAGTGGAAGAAGGTAATCTAGCTGAGTTTCTGACCAAAGAATTCTCCAAGTTCTGGGGTTTAGAGGAGGAAGATTTTAAAATTGTGTCAGCCTTCAGACTTGGAAGACTTACAAAGAGAGAAAGGCCCAGAGACTGTTTGATTACGTTGAGATCAAAGGAGGAAAGGGACAAGATTTTGGGCCTGCACTACGGAAGCTCTTTGAACATTTCGGACAAAAGAATTGAGATTTTTAAGGACATTCCTAAACAGCTGTTGGATCTTAGATCTGAATATTTGGACTTAGTAAAACTGCTGAGAAGCAACTCAATCATCTTTAGGTGGGACTTTCCCCAAGGACTATCTTTTACCTTTAGAGGGAAGAAGATCAAAATTAGAACTTTGGAAGATAGGGATAAGTTTTTGACTGCCTACGGTGAGGACCTTCATAAAGGACTTGAACTACCCTCAGGGTCTGAACCACCACAGGTGCCTGTACCTCAGAACCCTGAAGACTCACAGAACAAAATACCATCCCAAGGAAACTAAACAGATCTATCCAGGATGTCTCTGCAACTTTTAAGTTGGAATATAAATGGCTGCAACAGCCCGGAAAAAAGGAAGAAAATCTTTCACTTATTAAAAAAGGAGCAACTAGACATTACTTGTTTACAAGAAACACATGTGACTAGGCTCCACAGAAAAATATTGGTAAATAAAAGGATAGGCCAAGAATTTATATCTTCGGATTTAGTTAAGAAGAGAGGAGTGGTGATATATGCAAAGGAGAGCCTCTCACCAAAATTTCTATTTAAAGATGAACATGGAAGAATTTTGGCAATTGAAATACAGCACCAAGGAGAGAAAATTTTGATATTAGGAATCTACGCTCCAAATGAAGGGAAATCAGAATTCTACAAGAAGTTGCATGAGATTATGCTGGATTATCTGGACTATGATAACATCATTATGATGGGAGATATGAATGGGATCGTTTCTACAAACATGGATAGGTCACAAAGCCAAAAGGTTACTAAAGAAGGCAGACTACCAAAGACCTTTTTTGAAATGACAGACAACATGGACTGGATTGATATATGGAGGACAAAGAACCCCTTAGGGAAAGAAGGAACATTTTTCTCTGAAGCCCAACTGACTTGGACAAGAATTGACCAAATATGGATTTCTAGAGGTCTGGCTCCTAAGGTGAAGAAAGTGGAAATCTGCCCAAAGACCTGCTCCGATCATAACGCGTTGAAAATGGACATGACATTATTACCAACCGGCTCCTTTAGATGGAAGATGAATGACAACTTGTTTAGAGATCAGGAGATTATCAAGAAGGCCCAAAAAACAATAAAGGACTATTTTGAGATAAATTTGAACACTGCTGTGGAAAAAAGAACAATCTGGGACGCAAGCAAAGCTGTGATGAGAGGGTTCTTGATACAACAGAACGCCATAAAGAAAAGACTACAAAATGAGAAAAAGGACAAGATTTTGGGGAAAATTAAAGAGTTAGAGAAGAAACTAAGAGTAAACCCGAAGTCACAGCCGATTTTGAGAGAAATTAAACTTCATCAGGCACAATATTCCAAACTGATAAATCAGGAAATAGAATGGAAGATTAAATCAATGAAACAAAAAACATTTGAATCGGCTAATAAATGTGGGAAACTGCTGGCTTGGCAGTTGAAGAAGAGACAAAAGCTGAACATAGTAACAAATTTGGAAATAGAAGGAAGGAATATTCAGAACCCGGTGGAAATTAGAAAATGTTTCCAGAAATATTTCAAGAAATTATACACTCAAGGGCCACAAAAGGAGGAAGAGATTGCAAAATTTTTGGAGAAAAATGGACTTAAAAAACTATCACAAGAAAATAGATCACTCCTGAATAGTAAAATAACACGACTAGAGATAGAACAGGCCATTCAGAATATGAAGTTGGGCAAGTCTCCAGGGCCAGATGGCTTGACCTCCAAGTACTATAAGACATTAAGTGACTATTTGATTCAACCACTGCTGGAGGTCAGCAATGAAATTATGGAGGGAAAGAAGGCGCCTGAATCGTGGAAGGAAGCTTTCATCACATTGATACCAAAATCAGAAACTGAAAAGACACAACTTAAGAACTACCGCCCCATTTCCCTTTTAAATGTGGATTACAAAATATTTGCTGACGTTTTGGCAGGAAGATTCAAAAGAGTTTTAAATGAGATAATTCATAAAGACCAGGCAGGCTTTCTCCCAGGAAGACATTTATTTGCTAATACAAGGAACATTACTGACATTTTGGAACTCTTGCAAACAAATATTAACACTAAAGCAGTTCTAATTTTTATAGACGCGGAGAAGGCCTTTGATAATATTTCTTGGAAATTTATGAAGGGGAATTTAAAAGAAATGGGAGTGGGGCGGGGTTTTGAAAATGGGATTGACGCGATTTACTCAGAACAAAAGGCAAAACTGATAGTTAACAATGTGGTTACAGAAGAGTTTAAGATTGAAAAAGGGACACGACAAGGCTGCCCGATTTCCCCCTTGCTGTTTATTTCTGTCCTGGAGGTGCTCTTGAACTTGATTAGAGGGGACCGGTTGGTGCAAGGGATTCAGATCGGAGTGAAACAATATAAACTTAAAGCTTTTGCAGATGACCTTGTTTTGACATTGCAAGAGCCAGAATCTAGTACAAAAAGAGTGTTACAATTGATTCAGGACTTTGGTCGGGTAGCGGGCTTTAAACTAAACAAACAGAAAACTAAGGTGTTGGGAAAAAACTTGACAGATGCAGAGTCAGAACGGTTTCAGAGAGAAACAGAACTAACTGTGGTTAAAAAAGTAAAGTACCTAGGGGTAAACATAACAGCAAAAAATCTGAGTCTATTTAAGGATAATTATGAAAAATGTTGGTCTGAAATTAAGAGAGACTTGGACAGTTGGTCAAAATTGAAGCTTTCTTTGTTAGGCCGAATTGCTGCTATTAAGATGAATGTATTGCCTAAGATGTTGTTTTTATTTCAAACATTGCAAATTGTGGATAAGACGGAGTGCTTCAGGAAGTGGCAGAGAGATATTTCTAAATTTGTCTGGCAGGGCAAAAAGCCCAGAATTAAGTTTAAGATATTAACTGATGCGAAAGAAAGAGGGGGCTTTGCCCTGCCAGACTTAAGGTTGTACTACGAAGCCGCAGCTTTCTGCTGGCTAAAAGACTGGCTACTTCTAGAGGACACTGATGTGTTAGATTTAGAAGGTTTTAACAATGCATTTGGCTGGCATGCATACTTATGGTATGACAAAGTTAAGATCAATAAGGCCTTTAAGAACCATATTGTCAGGAAAGCAGTGTTTAATGTCTGGACAAAATACAAAGACCTATTGGAAAATAAAACTCCAAGATGGCTATCACCTCTGGAGGCTAAGGCCCGAAAAAGACCCAATATGGAGGCCAAATGGCCGAAATATTGGGAAATAATAGAGAAAGAGGGTAACAATTGGAAATTGCAGAGTTTGGAAAAAATGAAAGATAAAGTGCGAGACTGGTTACATTACGCTCAGATTCAAGAAATTTTTAAAAAGGATAAAAAGTTAGGATTCCAGGTGGAGAAATCGAAGTTGGAAACAGAATTGTTAGAACCTAAGACTAAAGTACTTTCAAGAATGTATAACTTGCTGTTGAAATGGAATACACAAGATGAAATGGTTAAGTCGGCCATGATAAAGTGGGCACAGGATATTGGGCATAATATTATGTTTGAGGATTGGGAAAGGTTGTGGACCACGGGGATGAACTTCACGGCATGTAATGCTCTGAAGGAAAATGTAATGAAAATGATTTATAGGTGGTACATGACCCCAGTTAAACTAGCCAAAATATGCCATGTGCCAGACAACAAATGTTGGAAATGTAAGGAAAATGAAGGAACATTCTTTCACCTCTGGTGGACTTGTCCCAGGGTGAAGGTCTTCTGGGAAATGATATATAATGAGCTGAAAAAGGTATTTAAGTATACCTTCCTTAAGAAACCAGAGGCCTTCCTCCTGGGCATTGTCGGCCAGATGGTGCCAAAGAAGGACCGAACATTCTTTTTGTACGCAACAGCAGCAGCAAGGATACTTATCGCCAAGAAGTGGAAAACTCAAGATCTACCCACTCTGGAAGAATGGCAGATGCAGCTGATGGACTATATGCAACTGGCCGAGATGACTGGCAGAATTCGAGACCTGGGAGAAGAGAGGGTTGAAGAAGATTGGAGGAAATTTAAGATTTATTTACAAAAATATTGTGATTTGGCGGAAAGTTAAGTAGGATGTTTGATCATAAATAATTGGCCACCACAAAATCGGATCGAAATGGGATGTAAAGTGAGATTAAAAGAAACTAATTTACAGAGGATTATATTTAAATGAGTGGTTATAAAATTTGCAAATTAGATGATAAATTGCTGGGAAAAATTTATGATGATGAAAATGGCAGCGGGAGATGTGAGGAAGTCCAAAGAAGTTATGAAACTTTGTTGAGATAAAAGAAAGGTTGTTTATTTCTGTATTTTATTTTGTAAAAACCCCTAATAAAAATTTATTAAAAAAAAAAAGAGAAGTAGAGACGTCCCCTTGCCAACAAAGGTCCGTATAGTTAAAGCCATGGTTTTCCCAGTAGTGATGTATGGAAGTGAGAGCTGGACCATAAAGAAGGCTGATCGCCGAAGAATTGATGCTTTTGAATTCTGGTGCTGGAGGAGACTCTTGAGAGTCCCATGGACTGCAAGAAGATCAAACGCATCCATTCTTAAGGAAATCAGCCCTGAGTGCTCACTGGAAGGACAAATCGTGAAGCTGAGGCTCCTGTACTTTGGCCACCTCATGAGAAGAGAAGACTCCCTGGAGAAGACACTGATGCTGGGCTAGATGGAGGGCACAAGGAGAAGGGGGCGACAGAGGACCAGATGGTTGGAAAGTGTTTTCGAGGTTACCAGCATGAGGTTGACCAAACTGCTGGAGGTAGTGGAGGACAGAGGTGCCTGGCGTGCTCTGGTCCATGGGGTCACGAAGAGTCGGACACGACTAAACGACTAAACAACAACAACCTAGGGAAGTTTTTTAATGTTTACTGTTTTATTACCTTTTTATATGTTTTGGAAGCCGCCCAGAGTTGCTAGAGCAACCCAGGCAGATGGATGTGGTATAAATACAGTGGTACCTCGGGTTACATATGCTTCAGGTTACATATGCTTCAGGTTACAGATGCTTCAGGTTACAGACTCCGCTAACCCAGAAATAGTGCTTCAGGTTAAGAAATTTGCTTCTGAGAACAGAAATCGTGATCCGGCGGCGCGGCAACAGCAGGAGGCCCCATTAGCTAAAGTGGTGCTTCAGGTTAAGAACAGATTCAGTTTAAGAACGGACCTCTGGAACGAATTAAGTACTTAACCTGAGGTATCACTGTAGTAAAATTGTTGTTACAGAACAGGGCACCCCTATTTTCATCGGAGAAATGTTGGAGGGTATGCTTTTGTCCTCATCTCAGTTTTGACTACGGGCTCCTCACACAGCTCCTGACTCACGACAGTGTGTTGCCCATAGCTCAGTTCTGACTAAAGGATTTTATGCAGCCACTGCTGGCGGGGACCTTTTGGGACCCAAGATATCCAACGCCACTACATTCTGTTGTACATTTTAACATAATAGTGTAAACAGGGATCAACATACAAACACTGAGAAGCCATTCCCCCCGCCCCACTACTTTATATGGAAACAACTGGAAAAACCTCTGTGATTGAGGCTATCAACAAGGCGCCTTTTTGTACAACGAACACTTCTGAGGTCATTCTTACTACTGCTTTACTACTACTTTACTACCACTTTACTACTACTTTACTACTACTTTACTACTACTTTACTACAACTTTACTACTACTTTACTACCACTTTACTACCACTTTACTACTACTTTCCAACTGCTTTACTACAATTTTACTACTGCTTTACTACCGCTTTACTATTACTTTACTACCATTTTACTACTACCTTACTACTGCTTTACTACCATTTAACTACTATTTTTCTACAATTTTACTACAACTTTGCTACTACTTTAAAGTTCTTTTACTGCTATTCCACCACTTTACTATTGGACCATTTTACTACCGCTTTACTACTTCTTTACTACTATCTTACTGCTGTTTCACTACTGCCTTACTACCATTTTACTACTATTTTACTACTGCGTTACTACTACTTTACTGCTATTTTACTGCTACTATTCCACCACTTTACTATTGTTTTACCATTACTTAACAGCTACTTCCCTACTGGTTTACTATTGCTTTACTACCACTTTACTTCCACTTTACTACTGCTACTTTATTACTTATACTACTTTACTATTTATACCCCTTTTTATACAGTAGACCTTCCTGAACAATGGCATGCCTGTCTATAGTAACAAATAGTATTGTTACTATATTGTTACGACAACTTAACCTGCTTTACTAATGCGTGACAAAGCTGCATTTGGTGAGCCAGCGCAGCACACGGAAACGCCGTTTACCTTCCCGCCAGTAAGCGGTCCCTATTTATCTACTTGCACCCGGGGTTGCTTTCGAACTGCTAGGTTGGCAGGCGCTGGGACCAAGCAACAGGAGCGCCCCCAGCCGCGTGGATTCGAACCGCTGACCTTTTGTTCGGCAGGCCCTAGACGCTGAGGCTTTTACCCACAGTGCCACCCGCATCCCTACGCCAACGTAACTGGCAGAAAAATTTTTTTTTGAAACAATCCCTAAGCCCCGGGGTCACAATTTGATCAAAAATCTGACTTTCAACCATTCACTCAAAAATGGTGCCAAATGGTTGCAAATGCTCCCTTGAGAGGTATGGCGGTCGAAACAGAAGGCTTTTTATGAAAGGAAAAGAAATCAGCCCTCGACAACTTAACCTGCTTCACTACTACTTTACTACCACTTTACTACTACTTTACTACAATTTTTCTACTACTTGACTTCCATTTTACTACTGCTTTACTACCGTTTTACTACTGCTTTACTACCGCTTTACTATTACTTTACTACCATTTTATTACTACCTTACTACTGCTTTATTACCATTTTACTACTATTTTTCTACAATTTTACTACTACTTTAAAGCTATTTTACTGCTATTCCACCACTTTACTATTGGACCATTTTACTACCGCTTTACTACTTCTTTACTACTATCTTACTGCTGTTTCACTACTGCCTTACCACGATTTTACTACTATTTTACTACTACTTTACTACTACTTTACTGCTATTTTACTGCTACTATTCCACCACTTTACTATTGTTATACCATTACTTAACAGCTACTTCCCTACTGGTTTACTATTGCTTTACTACCACTTTACTTCCACTTTACTACTATTGCTTTCTGCAGCCACTGCTGGCGGGGACCTTTTGGGACCCAAAATATCCAACGCCACTAAATTCTGGTGTACTTTTTAACATAATAGTGTAAACAGGGATCAAAATACAAACACTGAGAAGCCATTCCCCCCCGCCCCACTACTTTATATGGAAACAACTGGAAATCCTCTGTGATTGAGGCTATCAACATGGCGCCTTTTTGTACAACGAACACTTCTGAGGTAATTCTTTCTACTGCTTTACTACTACTTTACTACCACTTTACTACTACTTTACTACTACTTTACTATCACTTTACTACTACTTTACTACTACTTTACTATTGCTTTA
>NC_139677.1:12419515-12532515 GCF_964106915.1 Podarcis gaigeae | reverse complement strand
CTACTGCTTTACTACTACTTTACTACTGCTTTACTACAGCTTTACTACCACTTTACTACCACTTTACTACCACTTTACTACTACTTTACTACTACTTTACTATCACTTTACTACTACTTTACTACTGCTTTAATACAATTTTACTACTGCTTTACTACCGCTTTACTATTACTTTACTACCATTTTACTACTACCTTACTACTGCTTTACTTCCATTTAACTACTATTTTTCTACAATTTTACTACAACTTTGCTACTACTTTAAAGTTCTTTTACTGCTATTCCACCACTTTACTATTGGACCATTTAAATACCACTTTACTACTTCTTTACTACTATCTTACTGCTGTTTCACTACTGCCTTACTACCATTTTACTACTATTTTACTACTGCGTTACTACTACTTTACTGCTATTTTACTGCTACTATTCCACCACTTTACTATTGTTTTACCATTACTTAACAGCTACTTCCCTACTGGTTTACTATTGCTTTACTACCACTTTACTTCCACTTTCCTACTGCTACTTTATTACTTATACTACTTTACTATTTATACCCCTATTTATACAGTAGACCTTCCTGAACAATGGCATGCCTGTCTATAGTAACAAATAGTATTGTTCCTATAATATAGTATTTGTACTATAGTAACAAATAGTATTGTTACTATATTGTTACGACAACTTAACCTGCTTTACTAATGCGTGACAAAGCTGCATTTGGTGAGCCAGCGCAGCACACGGGAACGCCGTTTACCTTCCCGCCAGTAAGCGGTCCCTATTTATCTACTTGCACCCGGGGTTGCTTTCGAACTGCTAGGTTGGCAGGCGCTGGGACCAAGCAACAGGAGCGCACCCAGCCGTGTGGATTCGAACCGCCGACCTTTTGATCGGCAGGCCCTAGGCGCTGAGGCTTTTACCCACATCGCCACCCGCATCCCTACGCCAACTTAACCGGCAGAAAAATATTTTTTTGAAAAAATCCCAAAGCCCCGGGGTCACAATTTGATCAATAATCTGACTTTCAACCATTCACTCTAAAATGGTGCCAAACGGTTGCAAATGATCCCTTGAGAGGTTTGGCGGTCGAAACAGAAGGCTTTTTATGAAAGGAAAAGAAATCAGCCCTCGACAACTTAACCTGCTTCACTACTACTTTACTACCACTTTACTACTACTTTCCTACCACTTTACTACTACTTTACTACAATTTTTCTACTACTTTACTACCGTTTTACTACTGCTTTACTACCATTTAACTACTATTTTTCTACAATTTTTCTACTGCTTTACTATTACTTTAAAGCTATTTTACTGCTATTCCACCACTTTACTATTGGACCATATTACTACCGCTTTACTACTTCTTTACTACTATCTTACTGCTGTTTCACTACTGCCTTACTACCATTTTACTACTATTTTAATACTGCGTTACTACTACTTTACTGCTATTTTACCGCTACTATTCCACCACTTTACTATTGTTTTACCATTACTTAACTGCTACTTCCCTACTGGTTTACTATTGCTTTACTACCACTTTACTTCCACTTTACTACTGCTACTTTATTACTTATACTACTTTACTATTTATACCCCTATTTATACAGTAGACCTTCCTGAACAATGGCATGCCTGTCTATAGTAACAAATAGTATTGTTACTATTTTATTAATTGTATATACTGCCCTTCATCCGTAGATTTAAGGTTGGTTTACGACTTAAAAATGGAAGGTAAAAAACACAAAATACACAATAAAAACAAGAACAAGAACAAACCAATAAGCCTCCTCCCTCAACCTCTCCTTTGGCTTGTCCTTCACTCATGACTTCTCTCTTGTTCCTTGATCTTAACTTCCTCACTTTTGCAAACCATCCAGTTGTCCCTAATTTTGCAGGGACAGTCGCAGATTTATTGAAGCTGTCCTGGTTTCTGATGTTATCCTGCTTTTCCTTAGGACGTCCCTATGTTCATGGGAGAAATGTTGGATGGTATGGAGTTATACATAGAATAGAATGATAGAATGATCTCGATACGAATCCAAGGCAGACCTTTTAACATCACAGTAATCCAAGTTTATGCACCACTACTGATGCTGAAGAAACTGAAATTGACCAATTCTATGAAGACTTACAACACCTTATAGAAGTGACACCAAAGAAGGATGTTCTTCTCATTATAGGGGATTGGAATGCTAAAGTAGAGAGGCAAGAGATAAGAGGAACAACTGGCAAGTTTGGCCTTGGAGATCAAAACGAAGCAGGGCAAAGGCTAATAGAGTTCTGTCAAGAGAACAAGCTGGTCATCACAAACACGCTTTTCCAACAACACAAGAGAAGACTCTACACATGGACATCACCAGATGGGCAGCATCGAAATCAGATTGATTATATTCTCTGCAGCCAAAGATGGAGAGGCTCTATACAGTCAGCAAAAACAAGACCTGGAGCTGACTGTGGCTCAGATCATCAGCTTCTTATAGCAAAATTCAAACTTAAACTGAAGAAAGTAGGGAAAACCACTGGGCCGGTAAGATATCATCTATGTCAAATCCCTTATGAATACACAGTGGAAGTGACGAACAGGTTTAAGGATTTAGATTTGGTGGACAGAGTGCCTGAAGAACTATGGATGGAGGCTGGTAACATTGTACAGGAGGCAACAACGAAAACCATCCCAATGAAAAGGAAATGCAAGAAAGCAAAGTGGCTGTCCAACGAGGCCTTACAAACAGCGGAGGAGAGAAGGCAAGCAAAATGCGAGGGAGATAGTGAAAGATACAGGAAACTGAATGCAGCTTTCCAAAGAATAGCAAGGAGAGACAAGAAGGCCTTCTTAAACGAGCAATGCAAACAATAGAGGAAAACAACAGAATGGGAAGAACCAGAGATCTGTTCAAGAAAATTGGAGCTATGAAAGGAACATTTCGTACAAAGATTACCATAATAAAGGACAAAAGTGGTAAGGACCTAACAGAAGCAGAAGACATCAAGAAGAGGTGGCAAGAATACACAGAGGAATTATACCAGAAAGATATGGATGTCTCGTACACCCCAGGTAGTGTGGTTGCTGACCTTGAGCCAGACATCCTGGAAAGTGAAGTCAAATGGGCCTCAGAAAGCACTGCAAATAACAAGGCCAGTGGAAGTGATGGTATTCCAGCTGAACTATTTAAAATTTTAAAAGATGATGCTGTTAAGGTGCTACACTCAATATGCCAGCAAATTTGGAAAACTCAGCAGTGGCCAGAAGATTGGAGAAGATCAGTCTACATCCCAATCCCAAAGAAGGGCAGTGCCAAAGAATGCTCCAACTACCGCACAATTGCACTCATTTCACACGCTAGCAAGGTTATGCTTAAAATTCTACAAGGAAGGCTCAAGCAGTATGTGGATCGAGAACTCCCAGAAGTGCAAGCTGGATTTAGAAGAGGCAGAAGAACCAGAGACCAAATTGCAAACATGCGCTGGATTATGGAGAAAGCTAGAGAGTTCCAGAAAGACATCTACTTCTGCTTCATTGACTACGCAAAAGCCTTTGACTGTGTCGACCACAGCAAACTATGGCAAGTTCTTAAAGAAATGGGAGTGCCTGATCACCTCATCTGTCTCCCGAGAAATCTCTATGTGGGACAAGAAGCTACAGTTAGAACTGGATATGGAACAACTGATTGGTTCAAAATTGGAAAAGGAGTACGACAAGGCTGTATTTTGTCTCCCTGCTTATTTAATTTATGTTGTGACGTGGGGTTTGTGATTTCAGCTCTCTTGACATAATATGCTGGAGACAGTTCTCTAGTAACACTTCTTTCTTAAAGCAAACAAGACTGAGACCTGAGGAGGGATGAGCTACATTTATAGGGACAGGGAACTAGCTAGAAAGGATACATTTTGGAGGGAACAATATCAGGCAATCACAGTCCTGCCTTTTGGAGGAAACCAATAAGACAGAGGATCCAAATACAGCAGCTTAAATGAACCAATAGTAGCTGTACCCTCTGGAACCAAAAGGCAGTTACTTTACCCTAATGCAAATACAGACAATAATAATACAGATATAAAATCCTTTGACTCAATACACAACAATTTATATGCAGAATGCATCATGCGAAAGGCTGGGCTGGATGAATCCCAAGCTGGAATTAAGATTGCCGGAAGAAATATCAACAACCTCAGATATGCAGATGACACAACCTTGATGGCAGAAAGTGAGGAGGAATTAAAGAACCTTTTAATGAGGGTGAAAGAGGAGAGCGCAAAATATGGTCTGAAGCTCAACATCAAAAAAACAAAGATCATGGCCACTGGTCCCATCACCTCCTGGCAAATAGAAGGGGAAGAAATGGAGGCAGTGAGAGATTTTACTTTCTTGGGCTCCATGATCACTGCAGATGGTGACAGCAGCCACATAATTAAAAGACGCCTGCTTCTTGGGAGAAGGGCAATGACAGGCCTAGACAGCATCTTGAGAAGTAGAGACGTCCCCTTGCCAACAAAGGTCGGTATAGTTAAAGCCATGGTTTTCCCAGTAGTGATGTATGGAAGTGAGAGCTGGACCATAAAGAAGGCTGATCGCCGAAGAATTGATGCTTTTGAATTCTGGTGCTGGAGGAGACTCTTGAGAGTCCCATGGACTGCAAGAAGATCAAACGCATCCATTCTTAAGGAAATCAGCCCTGAGTGCTCACTGGAAGGACAAATCGTGAAGCTGAGGCTCCTGTACTTTGGCCACCTCATGAGAAGAGAAGACTCCCTGGAGAAGACACTGATGCTGGGCTAGATGGAGGGCACAAGGAGAAGGGGGCGACAGAGGACCAGATGGTTGGAAAGTGTTTTCGAGGTTACCAGCATGAGGTTGACCAAACTGCTGGAGGTAGTGGAGGACAGAGGTGCCTGGCGTGCTCTGGTCCATGGGGTCACGAAGAGTCGGACACGAATAAACGACTAAACAACAACAACCTAGGGAAGTTTTTTAATGTTTACTGTTTTATTACCTTTTTATATGTTTTGGAAGCCGCCCAGAGTGGCTAGAGCAACCCAGGCAGATGGATGTGGTATAAATACAGTGGTACCTCGGGTTACATATGCTTCAGGTTACATATGCTTCAGGTTGCAGATGCTTCAGGTTACAGACTCCGCTAACCCAGAAATAGTGCTTCAGGTTAAGAAATTTGCTTCTGAGAACAGAAATCGTGATCCGGCGGCGCGGCAACAGCAGGAGGCCCCATTAGCTAAAGTGGTGCTTCAGGTTAAGAACAGATTCAGTTTAAGAACGGACCTCCGGAACGAATTAAGTACTTAACCTGAGGTATCACTGTAGTAAAATTGTTGTTACAGAACAGGGCACCCCTATTTTCATCGGAGAAATGTTGGAGGGTATGCTTTTGTCCTCACCTCAGTTTTGACTACGGGCTCCTCACACAGCTCCTGACTCACGACAGTGTGTTGCCCATAGCTCAGTTCTGACTAAAGGATTTTATGCAGCCAATGCTGGCGGGGACCTTTTGGGACCCAAGATATCCAACGCCACTACATTCTGTTGTACATTTTAACATAATAGTGTAAACAGGGATCAACATACAAACACTGAGAAGCCATTCCCCCCGCCCCACTACTTTATATGGAAACAACTGGAAAAACCTCTGTGATTGAGGCTATCAACAAGGCGCCTTTTTGTACAACGAACACTTCTGAGGTCATTCTTACTACTGCTTTACTACTACTTTACTACCACTTTACTACTACTTTACTACTACTTTACTACTACTTTACTACAACTTTACTACTACTTTACTACCACTTTACTACCACTTTACTACTACTTTCCAACTGCTTTACTACAATTTTACTACTGCTTTACTACCGCTTTACTATTACTTTACTACCATTTTACTACTACCTTACTACTGCTTTACTACCATTTAACTACTATTTTTCTACAATTTTACTACAACTTTGCTACTACTTTAAAGTTCTTTTACTGCTATTCCACCACTTTAGCATTGGACCATTTTACTACCGCTTTACTACTTCTTTACTACTATCTTACTGCTGTTTCACTACTGCCTTACTACCATTTTACTACTATTTTACTACTGCGTTACTACTACTTTACTGCTATTTTACTGCTACTATTCCACCACTTTACTATTGTTTTACCATTACTTAACAGCTACTTCCCTACTGGTTTACTATTGCTTTACTACCACTTTACTTCCACTTTACTACTGCTACTTTATTACTTATACTACTTTACTATTTATACCCCTATTTATACAGTAGACCTTCCTGAACAATGGCATGCCTGTCTATAGTAACAAATAGTATTGTTACTATATTGTTACGACAACTTAACCTGCTTTACTAATGCGTGACAAAGCTGCATTTGGTGAGCCAGCGCAGCACACGGAAACGCCGTTTACCTTCCCGCCAGTAAGCGGTCCCTATTTATCTACTTGCACCCGGGGTTGCTTTCGAACTGCTAGGTTGGCAGGCGCTGGGACCAAGCAACAGGAGCGCCCCCAGCCGCGTGGATTCGAACCGCTGACCTTTTGTTCGGCAGGCCCTAGACGCTGAGGCTTTTACCCACAGCGCCACCCGCATCCCTACGCCAACGTAACTGGCAGAAAAATATTTTTTTGAAACAATCCCTAAGCCCCGGGGTCACAATTTGATCAAAAATCTGACTTTCAACCATTCACTCAAAAATGGTGCCAAATGGTTGCAAATGCTCCCTTGAGAGGTATGGCGGTCGAAACAGAAGGCTTTTTATGAAAGGAAAAGAAATCAGCCCTCGACAACTTAACCTGCTTTACTACTACTTTACTACCACTTTACTACTACTTTCCTACCACTTTACTACTACTTTACTACAATTTTCTACTACTTTACTACCATTTTACTACTGCTTTACTACCGTTTTACTACTGCTTTACTACCGCTTTACTACTACTTTACTACCATTTTACTACTACCTTACTACTGCTTTACTACCATTTAACTACTATTTTTCTACAATTTTACTACTGCTTTACTACTACTTTAAAGCTATTTTACTGCTATTCCACCACTTTACTATTGGACCATTTTACTACCGCTTTACTACTTCTTTACTACTATCTTACTGCTGTTTCACTACTGCCTTACTACCATTTTACTACTATTTTACTACTGTGTTACTACTACTTTACTGCTATTTTACTGCTACTATTCCACCACTTTACTATTGTTTTACCATTACTTAACTGCTACTTCCCTACTGGTTTACTATTGCTTTACTACCACTTTACTTCCACTTTACTACTGCTACTTTATTACTTATACTACTTTACTATTTATACCCCTATTTATACAGTAGACCTTCCTGAACAATGGCATGCCTGTCTATAGTAACAAATAGTATTGTTACTATTTTATTAATTGTATATACTGCCCTTCATCCGTAGATTTAAGGTTGGTTTACGACTTAAAAATGCAAGGTAAAAAACACAAAATACACAATAAAAACAAGAACAAGAACAAACCAATAAGCCTCCTCCCTCAACCTCTCCTTTGGCTTGTCCTTCACTCATGACTTCTCTCTTGTTCCTTGATCTTAACTTCCTCACTTTTGCAAACCTTCCAGTTGTCCCTAATTTTGCCGGGACAGTCCCAGATTTATTGAAGCTGTCCTGGTTTCTGATGTTATCCTGCTTTTCCTTAGGACGTCCCTATGTTCATGGGAGAAATGTTGGATGGTATGGAGTTATACATAGAATAGAATGATAGAATGATCTCGATACGAATCCAAGGCAGACCTTTTAACATCACAGTAATCCAAGTTTATGCACCAACTACTGGTGCTGAAGAAACTGAAACTGACCAATTCTATGAAGACTTACAACACCTTATAGAAGTGACACCAAAGAAGGATGTTCTTCTCATTATAGGGGATTGGAATGCTAAAGTAGGGAGGCAAGAGATAAGAGGAACAACTGGCAAGTTTGTCCTTGGAGATCAAAACGAAGCAGGGCAAAGGCTAATAGAGTTCTGTCAAGAGAACAAGCTGGTCATCACAAACACGCTTTTCCAACAACACAAGAGACGACTCTACACATGGACATCACCAGATGGGCAGCATCGAAATCAGATTGATTATATTCTCTGCAGCCAAAGATGGAGAGGCTCTATAGAGTCAGCAAAAACAAGACCTGGAGCTGACTGTGGCTCAGATCATCAGCTTCTTATAGCAAAATTCAAACTTAAACTGAAGAAAGTAGGGAAAACCACTGGGTCGGTAAGATATCATCTAAGTCAAATCCCTTATGAATACACAGTGGAAGTGACGAACAGGTTTAAGGATTTAGATTTGGTGGACAGAGTGCCTGAAGAACTATGGATGGAGGCTGGTAACATTGTACAGGAGGCAACAACGAAAACCATCCCAATGAAAAGGAAATGCAAGAAAGCAAAGTGGCTGTCCAACGAGGCCTTACAAACAGCGGAGGAGAGAAGGCAAGCAAAATGCGAGGGAGATAGTGAAAGATACAGGAAACTGAATGCAGCTTTCCAAAGAATAGCAAGGAGAGACAAGAAGGCCTTCTTAAACGAGCAATGCAAACAATAGAGGAAAACAACAGAATGGGAAGAACCAGAGATCTGTTCAAGAAAATTGGAGCTATGAAAGGAAAATTTCGTACAAAGATTACCATAATAAAGGACAAAAGTGGTAAGGACCTAACAGAAGCAGAAGACATCAAGAAGAGGTGGCAAGAATACACAGAGGAATTATACCAGAAAGATATGGATGTCTCGTACACCCCAGGTAGTGTGGTTGCTGACCTTGAGCCAGACATCCTGGAAAGTGAAGTCAAATGGGCCTTAGAAAGCACTGCAAATAACAAGGCCAGTGGAAGTGATGGTATTCCAGCTGAACTATTTAAAATTTTAAAAGATGATGCTGTTAAGGTGCTACACTCAATATGCCAGCAAATTTGGAAAACTCAGCAGTGGCCAGAAGATTGGAGAAGATCAGTCTACATCCCAATCCCAAAGAAGGGCAGTGCCAAAGAATGCTCCAACTACCGCACAATTGCACTCATTTCACACGCTAGCAAGGTTATGCTTAAAATTCTACAAGGAAGGCTCAAGCAGTATGTGGATCGAGAACTCCCAGAAGTGCAAGCTGGATTTAGAAGAGGCAGAAGAACCAGAGACCAAATTGCAAACATGCGCTGGATTATGGAGAAAGCTAGAGAGTTCCAGAAAGACATCTACTTCTGCTTCATTGACTACGCAAAAGCCTTTGACTGTGTCGACCACAGCAAACTATGGCAAGTTCTTAAAGAAATGGGAGTGCCTGATCACCTCATCTGTCTCCCGAGAAATCTCTATGTGGGACAAGAAGCTACAGTTAGAACTGGATATGGAACAACTGATTGGTTCAAAATTGGAAAAGGAGTACGACAAGGCTGTATTTTGTCTCCCTGCTTATTTAATTTATGTTGTGACGTGGGGTTTGTGATTTCAGCTCTCTTGACATAATATGCTGGAGACAGTTCTCTAGTAACACTTCTTTATTAAAGCAAACAAGACTGAGACCTGAGGAGGGGAGAGCTACATTTATAGGGACAGGGAACTAGCTAGAAAGGATACATTTTGGAGGGAACAATATCAGGCAATCACAGTCCTGCCTTTTGGAGGAAACCAATAAGACAGAGGATCCAAATACAGCAGCTTAAATGAACCAATAGTAGCTGTACCCTCTGGAACCAAAAGGCAGTTACTTTACCCTAATGCAAATACAGACAATAATAATACAGATATAAAATCCTTTGACTCAATACACAACAATTTATATGCAGAATGCATCATGCGAAAGGCTGGGCTGGATGAATCCCAAGTTGGAATTAAGATTGCCGGAAGAAATATCAACAACCTCAGATATGCAGATGACACAACCATGATGGCAGAAAGTGAGGAGGAATTAAAGAACCTTTTAATGAGGGTGAAAGAGGAGAGCGCAAAATATGGTCTGAAGCTCAACATCAAAAAAACAAAGATCATGGCCACTGGTCCCATCACCTCCTGGCAAATAGAAGGGGAAGAAATGGAGGCAGTGACAGATTTTACTTTCTTGGGCTCCACGATCACTGAAGATGGTGACAGCAGCCACAAAATTAAAAGACGCCTGCTTCTTGGGAGAAAGGCAATGACAGGCCTAGACAGCATCTTGAGAAGTAGAGACGTCCCCTTGCCAACAAAGGTCCGTATAGTTAAAGCCATGGTTTTCCCAGTAGTGATGTATGGAAGTGAGAGCTGGACCATAAAGAAGGCTGATCGCCGAAGAATTGATGCTTTTGAATTCTGGTGCTGGAGGAGACTCTTGAGAGTCCCATGGACTGCAAGAAGATCAAACACATCCATTCTTAAGGAAATCAGCCCTGAGTGCTCACTGGAAGGACAGATCGTGAAGCTGAGGCTCCTGTACTTTGGCCACCTCATGAGAAGAGAAGACTCCCTGGAGAAGACACTGATGCTGGGAAAGATGGAGGGCACAAGGAGAAGGGGGCGACAGCGGACCAGATGGTTGGATAGTGTTTTCGAGGTTACCAGCATGAGTTTGACCAAACTGCGGGAGGTAGTGGAGGACAGAGGTGCCTGGCGTGCTCTGGTCCATGGGGTCACGAAGAGTCGGACACGACTAAACGACTAAACAACAACAACCTAGGGAAGTTTTTTAATGTTTACTGTTTTATTACCTTTTTATATGTTTTGGAAGCCGCCCAGAGTGGCTAGAGCAACCCAGGCAGATGGATGTGGTATAAATACAGTGGTACCTCGGGTTACATATGCTTGAGGTTACATATGCTTCAGGTTACAGATGCTTCAGGTTACAGACTCCGCTAACCCAGAAATAGTGCTTCAGGTTAAGAAATTTGCTTCTGAGAACAGAAATCGTGATCCGGCGGCGCGGCGACAGCAGGAGGCCCCATTAGCTAAAGTGGTGCTTCAGGTTAAGAACAGTTTCAGTTTAAGAACGGACCTCCGGAACGAATTAAGTACTTAAGCTGAGGTACCACTGTAGTAAAATTCTTGTTACAGAACAGGGCACCCCTATTTTCATCGGAGAAATGTTGGAGGGTATGCTTTTGTCCTCACCTCAGTTTTGACTACGGTCTCCTCACACAGTTCCTGACTCACGACAGTGTGTTGCCCATAGCTCAGTTCTGACTAAAGGATTTTATGCAGCCACTGCTGGCGGGGACCTTTTGGGACCCAAAATATCCAACGCCACTAAATTCTGGTGTACATTTTAACATAATAGTGTAAACAGGGATCAACATACAAACACTGAGAAGCCATTCCCCCCGCCCCACTACTTTATATGGAAACAACTGGAAAAACCTCTGTGATTGAGGCTATCAACAAGGCGCCTTTTTGTACAACGAACACTTCTGAGGTCATTCTTACTACTGCTTTACTACTACTTTACTACCACTTTACTACTACTTTACTACTACTTTACTACTACTTTACTACAACTTTACTACTACTTTACTACCACTTTACTACCACTTTACTACTACTTTCCAACTGCTTTACTACAATTTTACTACTGCTTTACTACCGCTTTACTATTACTTTACTACCATTTTACTACTACCTTACTACTGCTTTACTACCATTTAACTACTATTTTTCTACAATTTTACTACAACTTTGCTACTACTTTAAAGTTCTTTTACTGCTATTCCACCACTTTAGTATTGGACCATTTTACTACCGCTTTACTACTTCTTTACTACTATCTTACTGCTGTTTCACTACTGCCTTACTACCATTTTACTACTATTTTACTACTGCGTTACTACTACTTTACTGCTATTTTACTGCTACTATTCCACCACTTTACTATTGTTTTACCATTACTTAACAGCTACTTCCCTACTGGTTTACTATTGCTTTACTACCACTTTACTTCCACTTTACTACTGCTACTTTATTACTTATACTACTTTACTATTTATACCCCTATTTATACAGTAGACCTTCCTGAACAATGGCATGCCTGTCTATAGTAACAAATAGTATTGTTACTATATTGTTACGACAACTTAACCTGCTTTACTAATGCGTGACAAAGCTGCATTTGGTGAGCCAGCGCAGCACACGGAAACGCCGTTTACCTTCCCGCCAGTAAGCGGTCCCTATTTATCTACTTGCACCCGGGGTTGCTTTCGAACTGCTAGGTTGGCAGGCGCTGGGACCAAGCAACAGGAGCGCACCCAGCCGTGTGGATTCGAACCGCCGACCTTTTGATCAGCAGGCCCTAGGCGCTGAGGCTTTTACCCACAGCGCCACCCGCATCCCTACGCCAACTTAACCGGCAGAAAAATATTTTTTTGAAAAAATCCCTATGCCCCGGGGTCACAATTTCATTCAAAAATCTGACTTTCAACCATTCACTCTAAAATGGTGCCAAACGGTTGCAAATGCTCCCTTGAGAGGTTTGGCGGTCGAAACAGAAGGCTTTTTATGAAAGGAAAAGAAATCAGCCCTCGACAACTTAACCTGCTTCACTACTACTTTACTACCACTTTACTACTACTTTCCTACCACTTTACTACTACTTTACTACAATTTTCTACTACTTTACTACCATTTTACTACTACCTTACTACTGCTTTACTACCATTTAACTACTATTTTTCTACAATTTTACTACTGCTTTACTACTACTTTAAAGCTATTTTACTGCTATTCCACCACTTTACTATTGGACCATTTTACTACCGCTTTACTACTTCTTTACTACTATCTTACTGCTGTTTCACTACTGCCTTACTACCATTTTACTACTATTTTACTACTGCGTTACTACTACTTTACTGCTATTTTACTGCTACTATTCCACCACTTTACTATTGTTTTACCATTACTTAACTGCTACTTCCCTACTGGTTTACTATTGCTTTACTACCACTTTACTTCCACTTTACTACTGCTACTTTATTACTTATACTACTTTACTATTTATACCCCTATTTATACAGTAGACCTTCCTGAACAATGGCATGCCTGTCTATAGTAACAAATAGTATTGTTACTATTTTATTAATTGTATATACTACCCTTCATCCGTAGATTTAAGGTTGGTTTACGACTTAAAAATGCAAGGTAAAAAACACAAAATACACAATAAAAACAAGAACAAGAACAAACCAATAAGCCTCCTCCCTCAACCTCTCCTTTGGCTTGTCCTTCACTCATGACTTCTCTCTTGTTCCTTGATCTTAACTTCCTCACTTTTGCAAACCTTCCAGTTGTCCCTAATTTTGCCGGGACAGTCCCAGATTTATTGAAGCTGTCCTGGTTTCTGATGTTATCCTGCTTTTCCTTAGGACGTCCTTATGTTCATGGGAGAAATGTTGGATGGTATGGAGTTATACATAGAATAGAATGATAGAATGATCTCGATACCAATCCTAGGCAGACCTTTTAACATCACAGTAATCCAATTTTATGCACCAACTACGGGTGCTGAAGAAACTGAAATTGACCAATTCTATGAAGACTTACAACACCTTATAGAAGTGACACCAAAGAAGGATGTTCTTCTCATTATAGGGGATTGGAATGCTAAAGTAGGGAGGCAAGAGATAAGAGGAACAACTGGCAAGTTTGGCCTTGGAGATCAAAACGAAGCAGGGCAAAGGCTAATAGAGTTCTGTCAAGAGAACAAGCTGGTCATCACAAACACGCTTTTCCAACAACACGAGAGACGACTCTACACATGGACATCACCAGATGGGCAGCATCGAAATCAGATTGATTATATTCTCTGCAGCCAAAGATGGAGAGGCTCTATACAGTCAGCAAAAACAAGACCTGGAGCTGACTGTGGCTCAGATCATCAGCTTCTTATAGCAAAATTCAAACTTGAACTGAAGAAAGTAGGGAAAACCACTGGGCCGGTAAGATATCATCTAAGTCAAATCCCTTATGAATACACAGCGGAAGTGACGAATAGGTTTAAGGATTTAGATTTGGTGGACAGAGTGCCTGAAGAACTATGGATGGAGGCTGGTAACATTGTACAGGAGGCAACAACGAAAACCATCCCAATGAAAAGGAAATGCAAGAAAGCAAAGTGGCTGTCCAACGAGGCCTTACAAACAGCGGAGGAGAGAAGGCAAGCAAAATGCGAGGGAGATAGTGAAAGATACAGGAAACTGAATGCAGATTTCCAAAGAATAGCAAGGAGAGACAAGAAGGCCTTCTTAAACGAGCAATGCAAACAATAGAGGAAAACAACAGAATGGGAAGAACCAGAGATCTGTTCAAGAAAATTGGAGCTATGAAAGGAACATTTCGTACAAAGATTACCATAATAAAAGACAAAAGTGGTAAGGACCTAACAGAAGCAGAAGACATCAAGAAGAGGTGGCAAGAATACACAGAGGAATTATACCAGAAAGCTATGGATGTCTCGTACACCCCAGGTAGTGTGGTTGCTGACCTTGAGCCAGACATCCTGGAAAGTGAAGTCAAATGGGCCTCAGAAAGCACTGCAAATAACAAGGCCAGTGGAAGTGATGCTATTCCAGCTGAACTATTTAAAATTTTAAAAGATGATGCTGTTAAGGTGCTACACTCAATATGCCAGCAAATTTGGAAAACTCAGCAGTGGCCAGAAGATTGGAGAAGATCAGTCTACATCCCAATCCCAAAGAAGGGCAGTGCCAAAGAATGCTCCAACTACCGCACAATTGCACTCATTTCACACGCTAGCAAGGTTATGCTTAAAATTCTACAAGGAAGGCTCAAGCAGTATGTGGATCGAGAACTCCCAGAAGTGCAAGCTGGATTTAGAAGAGGCAGAAGAACCAGAGACCAAATTGCAAACATGCGCTGGATTATGGAGAAAGCTAGAGAGTTCCAGAAAGACATCTACTTCTGCTTCATTGACTACGCAAAAGCCTTTGACTGTGTCGACCACAGCAAACTATGGCAAGTTCTTAAAGAAATGGGTGTGCCTGGTCACCTCATCTGTCTCCCGAGAAATCTCTATGTGGGACAAGAAGCTACAGTTAGAACTGGATATGGAACAACTGATTGGTTCAAAATTGGAAAAGGAGTACGACAAGGCTGTATTTTGTCTCCCTGCTTATTTAATTTATGTTGTGACGTGGTGTTTGTGATTTCAGCTCTCTTGACATAATATGCTGGAGACAGTTCTCTAGTAACACTTCTTTATTAAAGCAAACAAGACTGAGACCTGAGGAGGGGAGAGCTACATTTATAGGGACAGGGAACTAGCTAGAAAGGATACATTTTGGAGGGAACAATATCAGGCAATCACAGTCCTGCCTTTTGGAGGAAACCAATAAGACAGAGGATCCAAATACAGCAGCTAAAATGAACCAATAGTAGCTGTACCCTCTGGAACCAAAAGGCAGTTACTTTACCCTAATGCAAATACAGACAATAATAATACAGATATAAAATCCTTTGACTCAATACACAACAATTTATATGCAGAATGCATCATGCGAAAGGCTGGGCTGGATGAATCCCAAGCTGGAATTAAGATTGCCGGAAGAAATATCAACAACCTCAGATATGCAGATGACACAACCTTGATGGCAGAAAGTGAGGAGGAATTAAAGAACCTTTTAATGAGGGTGAAAGAGGAGAGCGCAAAATATGGTCTGAAGCTCAACATCAAAAAAACGAAGATCATGGCCACTGGTCCCATCACCTCCTGGCAAATAGAAGGGGAAGAAATGGAGGCAGTGAGAGATTTTACTTTCTTGGGCTCCATGATCACTGCAGATGGTGACAGCAGCCACATAATTAAAAGACGCCTGCTTCTTGGGAGAAGGGCAATGACAGGCCTAGACAGCATCTTGAGAAGTAGAGACGTCCCCTTGCCAACAATGGTCCGTATAGTTAAAGCCATTGTTTTCCCAGTAGTGATGTATGGAAGTGAGAGCTGGACCATAAAGAAGGCTGATCGCCGAAGAATTGATGCTTTTGAATTCTGGTGCTGGAGGAGACTCTTGAGAGTCCCATGGACTGCAAGAAGATCAAACGCATCCATTCTTAAGGAAATCAGCCCTGAGTGCTCACTGGAAGGACAAATCGTGAAGCTGAGGCTCCTGTACTTTGGCCACCTCATGAGAAGAGAAGACTCCCTGGAGAAGACACTGATGCTGGGCTAGATGGAGGGCACAAGGAGAAGGGGGCGACAGAGGACCAGATGGTTGGAAAGTGTTTTCGAGGTTACCAGCATGAGGTTGACCAAACTGCTGGAGGTAGTGGAGGACAGAGGTGCCTGGCGTGCTCTGGTCCATGGGGTCACGAAGAGTCGGACACGACTAAACGACTAAACAACAACAACCTAGGGAAGTTTTTTAATGTTTACTGTTTTATTACCTTTTTATATGTTTTGGAAGCCGCCCAGAGTTGCTAGAGCAACCCAGGCAGATGGATGTGGTATAAATACAGTGGTACCTCGGGTTACATATGCTTCAGGTTACATATGCTTCAGGTTACAGATGCTTCAGGTTACAGACTCCGCTAACCCAGAAATAGTGCTTCAGGTTAAGAAATTTGCTTCTGAGAACAGAAATCGTGATCCGGCGGCGCGGCAACAGCAGGAGGCCCCATTAGCTAAAGTGGTGCTTCAGGTTAAGAACAGATTCAGTTTAAGAACGGACCTCTGGAACGAATTAAGTACTTAACCTGAGGTATCACTGTAGTAAAATTGTTGTTACAGAACAGGGCACCCCTATTTTCATCGGAGAAATGTTGGAGGGTATGCTTTTGTCCTCATCTCAGTTTTGACTACGGGCTCCTCACACAGCTCCTGACTCACGACAGTGTGTTGCCCATAGCTCAGTTCTGACTAAAGGATTTTATGCAGCCACTGCTGGCGGGGACCTTTTGGGACCCAAGATATCCAACGCCACTACATTCTGTTGTACATTTTAACATAATAGTGTAAACAGGGATCAACATACAAACACTGAGAAGCCATTCCCCCCGCCCCACTACTTTATATGGAAACAACTGGAAAAACCTCTGTGATTGAGGCTATCAACAAGGCGCCTTTTTGTACAACGAACACTTCTGAGGTCATTCTTACTACTGCTTTACTACTACTTTACTACCACTTTACTACTACTTTACTACTACTTTACTACAACTTTACTACTACTTTACTACCACTTTACTACCACTTTACTACTACTTTCCAACTGCTTTACTACAATTTTACTACTGCTTTACTACCGCTTTACTATTACTTTACTACCATTTTACTACTACCTTACTACTGCTTTACTACCATTTAACTACTATTTTTCTACAATTTTACTACAACTTTGCTACTACTTTAAAGTTCTTTTACTGCTATTCCACCACTTTACTATTGGACCATTTTACTACCGCTTTACTACTTCTTTACTACTATCTTACTGCTGTTTCACTACTGCCTTACTACCATTTTACTACTATTTTACTACTGCGTTACTACTACTTTACTGCTATTTTACTGCTACTATTCCACCACTTTACTATTGTTTTACCATTACTTAACAGCTACTTCCCTACTGGTTTACTATTGCTTTACTACCACTTTACTTCCACTTTACTACTGCTACTTTATTACTTATACTACTTTACTATTTATACCCCTATTTATACAGTAGACCTTCCTGAACAATGGCATGCCTGTCTATAGTAACAAATAGTATTGTTACTATATTGTTACGACAACTTAACCTGCTTTACTAATGCGTGACAAAGCTGCATTTGGTGAGCCAGCGCAGCACACGGAAACGCCGTTTACCTTCCCGCCAGTAAGCGGTCCCTATTTATCTACTTGCACCCGGGGTTGCTTTCGAACTGCTAGGTTGGCAGGCGCTGGGACCAAGCAACAGGAGCGCCCCCAGCCGCGTGGATTCGAACCGCTGACCTTTTGTTCGGCAGGCCCTAGACGCTGAGGCTTTTACCCACAGTGCCACCCGCATCCCTACGCCAACGTAACTGGCAGAAAAATTTTTTTTTGAAACAATCCCTAAGCCCCGGGGTCACAATTTGATCAAAAATCTGACTTTCAACCATTCACTCAAAAATGGTGCCAAATGGTTGCAAATGCTCCCTTGAGAGGTATGGCGGTCGAAACAGAAGGCTTTTTATGAAAGGAAAAGAAATCAGCCCTCGACAACTTAACCTGCTTCACTACTACTTTACTACCACTTTACTACTACTTTACTACAATTTTTCTACTACTTGACTTCCATTTTACTACTGCTTTACTACCGTTTTACTACTGCTTTACTACCGCTTTACTATTACTTTACTACCATTTTATTACTACCTTACTACTGCTTTATTACCATTTTACTACTATTTTTCTACAATTTTACTACTACTTTAAAGCTATTTTACTGCTATTCCACCACTTTACTATTGGACCATTTTACTACCGCTTTACTACTTCTTTACTACTATCTTACTGCTGTTTCACTACTGCCTTACCACGATTTTACTACTATTTTACTACTACGTTACTACTACTTTACTGCTATTTTACTGCTACTATTCCACCACTTTACTATTGTTATACCATTACTTAACAGCTACTTCCCTACTGGTTTACTATTGCTTTACTACCACTTTACTTCCACTTTACTACTATTGCTTTCTGCAGCCACTGCTGGCGGGGACCTTTTGGGACCCAAAATATCCAACGCCACTAAATTCTGGTGTACTTTTTAACATAATAGTGTAAACAGGGATCAAAATACAAACACTGAGAAGCCATTCCCCCCCGCCCCACTACTTTATATGGAAACAACTGGAAATCCTCTGTGATTGAGGCTATCAACATGGCGCCTTTTTGTACAACGAACACTTCTGAGGTAATTCTTTCTACTGCTTTACTACTACTTTACTACCACTTTACTACTACTTTACTACTACTTTACTATCACTTTACTACTACTTTACTACTACTTTACTATTGCTTTACTACTGCTTTACTACTACTTTACTACTGCTTTACTACAGCTTTACTACCACTTTACTACCACTTTACTACCACTTTACTACTACTTTACTACTACTTTACTATCACTTTACTACTACTTTACTACTGCTTTAATACAATTTTACTACTGCTTTACTACCGCTTTACTATTACTTTACTACCATTTTACTACTACCTTACTACTGCTTTACTTCCATTTAACTACTATTTTTCTACAATTTTACTACAACTTTGCTACTACTTTAAAGTTCTTTTACTGCTATTCCACCACTTTACTATTGGACCATTTAAATACCACTTTACTACTTCTTTACTACTATCTTACAGCTGTTTCACTACTGCCTTACTACCATTTTACTACTATTTTACTACTGCGTTACTACTACTTTACTGCTATTTTACTGCTACTATTCCACCACTTTACTATTGTTTTACCATTACTTAACAGCTACTTCCCTACTGGTTTACTATTGCTTTACTACCACTTTACTTCCACTTTCCTACTGCTACTTTATTACTTATACTACTTTACTATTTATACCCCTATTTATACAGTAGACCTTCCTGAACAATGGCATGCCTGTCTATAGTAACAAATAGTATTGTTCCTATAATATAGTATTTGTACTATAGTAACAAATAGTATTGTTACTATATTGTTACGACAACTTAACCTGCTTTACTAATGCGTGACAAAGCTGCATTTGGTGAGCCAGCGCAGCACACGGGAACGCCGTTTACCTTCCCGCCAGTAAGCGGTCCCTATTTATCTACTTGCACCCGGGGTTGCTTTCGAACTGCTAGGTTGGCAGGCGCTGGGACCAAGCAACAGGAGCGCACCCAGCCGTGTGGATTCGAACCGCCGACCTTTTGATCGGCAGGCCCTAGGCGCTGAGGCTTTTACCCACATCGCCACCCGCATCCCTACGCCAACTTAACCGGCAGAAAAATATTTTTTTGAAAAAATCCCAAAGCCCCGGGGTCACAATTTGATCAATAATCTGACTTTCAACCATTCACTCTAAAATGGTGCCAAACGGTTGCAAATGCTCCCTTGAGAGGTTTGGCGGTCGAAACAGAAGGCTTTTTATGAAAGGAAAAGAAATCAGCCCTCGACAACTTAACCTGCTTCACTACTACTTTACTACCACTTTACTATTACTTTCCTACCACTTTACTACTACTTTACTACAATTTTTCTACTACTTTACTACCGTTTTACTACTGCTTTACTACCATTTAACTACTATTTTTCTACAATTTTTCTACTGCTTTACTATTACTTTAAAGCTATTTTACTGCTATTCCACCTATTTACTATTGGACCATATTACTACCGCTTTACTACTTCTTTACTACTATCTTACTGCTGTTTCACTACTGCCTTACTACCATTTTACTACTATTTTAATACTGCGTTACTACTACTTTACTGCTATTTTACCGCTACTATTCCACCACTTTACTATTGTTTTACCATTACTTAACTGCTACTTCCCTACTGGTTTACTATTGCTTTACTACCACTTTACTTCCACTTTACTACTGCTACTTTATTACTTATACTACTTTACTATTTATACCCCTATTTATACAGTAGACCTTCCTGAACAATGGCATGCCTGTCTATAGTAACAAATAGTATTGTTACTATTTTATTAATTGTATATACTGCCCTTCATCCGTAGATTTAAGGTTGGTTTACGACTTAAAAATGGAAGGTAAAAAACACAAAATACACAATAAAAACAAGAACAAGAACAAACCAATAAGCCTCCTCCCTCAACCTCTCCTTTGGCTTGTCCTTCACTCATGACTTCTCTCTTGTTCCTTGATCTTAACTTCCTCACTTTTGCAAACCATCCAGTTGTCCCTAATTTTGCCGGGACAGTCGCAGATTTATTGAAGCTGTCCTGGTTTCTGATGTTATCCTGCTTTTCCTTAGGACGTCCCTATGTTCATGGGAGAAATGTTGGATGGTATGGAGTTATACATAGAATAGAATGATAGAATGATCTCGATACGAATCCAAGGCAGACCTTTTAACATCACAGTAATCCAAGTTTATGCACCACTACTGATGCTGAAGAAACTGAAATTGACCAATTCTATGAAGACTTACAACACCTTATAGAAGTGACACCAAAGAAGGATGTTCTTCTCATTATAGGGGATTGGAATGCTAAAGTAGAGAGGCAAGAGATAAGAGGAACAACTGGCAAGTTTGGCCTTGGAGATCAAAACGAAGCAGGGCAAAGGCTAATAGAGTTCTGTCAAGAGAACAAGCTGGTCATCACAAACACGCTTTTCCAACAACACAAGAGACGACTCTACACATGGACATCACCAGATGGGCAGCATCGAAATCAGATTGATTATATTCTCTGCAGCCAAAGATGGAGAGGCTCTATACAGTCAGCAAAAACAAGACCTGGAGCTGACTGTGGCTCAGATCATCAGCTTCTTATAGCAAAATTCAAACTTAAACTGAAGAAAGTAGGGAAAACCACTGGGCCGGTAAGATATCATCTATGTCAAATCCCTTATGAATACACAGTGGAAGTGACGAACAGATTTAAGGATTTAGATTTGGTGGACAGAGTGCCTGAAGAACTATGGATGGAGGCTGGTAACATTGTACAGGAGGCAACAACGAAAACCATCCCAATGAAAAGGAAATGCAAGAAAGCAAAGTGGCTGTCCAACGAGGCCTTACAAACAGCGGAGGAGAGAAGGCAAGCAAAATGTGAGGGAGATAGTGAAAGATACAGGAAACTGAATGCAGATTTCCAAAGAATAGCAAGGAGAGACAAGAAGGCCTTCTTAAACGAGCAATGCAAACAATAGAGGAAAACAACAGAATGGGAAGAACCAGAGATCTGTTCAAGAAAATTGGAGCTATGAAAGGAACATTTCGTACAAAGATTACCATAATAAAGGACAAAAGTGGTAAGGACCTAAGAGAAGCAGAAGACATCAAGAAGAGGTGGCAAGAATACACAGAGGAATTATACCAGAAAGATATGGATGTCTCGTACACCCCAGGTAGTGTGGTTGCTGACCTTGAGCCAGACATCCTGGAAAGTGAAGTCAAATGGGCCTCAGAAAGCACTGCAAATAACAAGGCCAGTGGAAGTGATGGTATTCCAGCTGAACTATTTAAAATTTTAAAAGATGATGCTGTTAAGGTGCTACACTCAATATGCCAGCAAATTTGGAAAACTCAGCAGTGGCCAGAAGATTGGAGAAGATCAGTCTACATCCCAATCCCAAAGAAGGGCAGTGCCAAAGAATGCTCCAACTACCGCACAATTGCACTCATTTCACACGCTAGCAAGGTTATGCTTAAAATTCTACAAGGAAGGCTCAAGCAGTATGTGGATCGAGAACTCCCAGAAGTGCAAGCTGGATTTAGAAGAGGCAGAAGAACCAGAGACCAAATTGCAAACATGCGCTGGATTATGGAGAAAGCTAGAGAGTTCCAGAAAGACATCTACTTCTGCTTCATTGACTACGCAAAAGCCTTTGACTGTGTCGACCACAGCAAACTATGGCAAGTTCTTAAAGAAATGGGAGTGCCTGATCACCTCATCTGTCTCCCGAGAAATCTCTATGTGGGACAAGAAGCTACAGTTAGAACTGGATATGGAACAACTGATTGGTTCAAAATTGGAAAAGGAGTACGACAAGGCTGTATTTTGTCTCCCTGCTTATTTAATTTATGTTGTGACGTGGGGTTTGTGATTTCAGCTCTCTTGACATAATATGCTGGAGACAGTTCTCTAGTAACACTTCTTTATTAAAGCAAACAAGACTGAGACCTGAGGAGGGGAGAGCTACATTTATAGGGACAGGGAACTAGCTAGAAAGGATACATTTTGGAGGGAACAATATCAGGCAATCACAGTCCTGCCTTTTGGAGGAAACCAATAAGACAGAGGATCCAAATACAGCAGCTAAAATGAACCAATAGTAGCTGTACCCTCTGGAACCAAAAGGCAGTTACTTTACCCTAATGCAAATACAGACAATAATAATACAGATATAAAATCCTTTGACTCAATGCACAACAATTTATATGCAGAATGCATCATGCGAAAGGCTGGGCTGGATGAATCCCAAGCTGGAATTAAGATTGCCGGAAGAAATATCAACAACCTCAGATATGCAGATGACACAACCTTGATGGCAGAAAGTGAGGAGGAATTAAAGAACCTTTTAATGAGGGTGAAAGAGGAGAGCGCAAAATATGGTCTGAAGCTCAACATCAAAAAAACAAAGATCATGGCCACTGGTCCCATCACCTCCTGGCAAATAGAAGGGGAAGAAATGGAGGCAGTGAGAGATTTTACTTTCTTGGGCTCCATGATCACTGCAGATGGTGACAGCAGCCACATAATTAAAAGACGCCTGCTTCTTGGGAGAAGGGCAATGACAGGCCTAGACAGCATCTTGAGAAGTAGAGACGTCCCCTTGCCAACAAAGGTCCGTATAGTTAAAGCCATGGTTTTCCCAGTAGTGATGTATGGAAGTGAGAGCTGGACCATAAAGAAGGCTGATCGCCGAAGAATTGATGCTTTTGAATTCTGGTGCTGGAGGAGACTCTTGAGAGTCCCATGGACTGCAAGAAGATCAAACGCATCCATTCTTAAAGAAATCAGCCCTGAGTGCTCACTGGAAGGACAGATCGTGAAGCTGAGGCTCCTGTACTTTGGCCACCTCATGAGAAGAGAAGACTCCCTGGAGAAGACACTGATGCTGGGAAAGATGGAGGGCACAAGGAGAAGGGGGCGACAGAGGACGAGATGGTTGGATAGTGTTTTCGAGGTTACCAGCATGAGTTTGACCAAACTGCGGGAGGTAGTGGAGGACAGAGGTGCCTGGCGTGCTCTGGTCCATGGGGTCACGAAGAGTCGGACACGACTAAACGACTAAACAACAACAACCTAGGGAAGTTTTTTAATGTTTACTTTTTTATTACCTTTTTATATGTTTTGGAAGCCGCCCAGAGTGGCTAGAGCAACCCAGGCAGATGGATGTGGTATAAATACAGTGGTACCTCGGGTTACATATGGTCCAGGTTACATATGCTTCAGGTTACAGACTCCGGTAACCCAGTAATAGTGCTTCAGGTTAAGAAATTTGCTTCTGAGAACAGAAATCGTGATCCGGCGGTGCGGCAACAGCAGGAGGCCCCATTAGCTAAAGTGGTGCTTCAGGTTAAGAACAGTTTCAGTTTAAGAACGGACCTCCGGAACGAATTAAGTACTTAACCTGAGGTACCACTGTAGTAAAATTCTTGTTACAGAACAGGGCACCCCTATTTTCATCGGAGAAATGTTGGAGGGTATGCTTTTGTCCTCACCTCAGTTTTGACTACGGGCTCCTCACACAGCTCCTGACTCACGACAGTGTGTTGCCCATAGCTCAGTTCTGACTAAAGGATTTTATGCAGCCACTGCTGGCGGAGACCTTTTGGGACCCAAAATATCCAACGCCACTAAATTCTGGTGTATTTTTAACATAATAGTGTAAACAGGGATCAACATACAAACACTGAGAAGCCATTCCCCCCCCCTCTACTTTATATGGAAACAACTGGAAAAACCTCTGTGATTGAGGCTATCAACATGGCGCCTTTTTGTACAACGAACACTTCTGAGGTCATTCTTACTACTGCTTTACTACTACTTTACTACCACTTTACTACTACTTTACTATCACTTTACTACTACTTTACTACCACTTTACTACTACTTTACTACCACTTTACTACTGCTTTACTACTACTTTACTACTACTTTACTATCACTTTACTACTACTTTTCTACTGCTTTACTACTACTTTACTACTGCTTTACTACAATTTTACTACTGCTTTACTACCGCTTTACTATTCTTTACTACCATTTTACTACTACCTTACTACTGCTTTACTTCCATTTAACTACTATTTTTCTACAATTTTACTACAACTTTACTACTACTTTAAAGTTCTTTTACTGCTATTCCACCACTTTACTATTGGACCATTTAAATACCACTTTACTACTTCTTTACTACTATCTTACTGCTGTTTCACTACTGCCTTACTACCATTTTACTACTATTTTACTAATGCGTTACTACTACTTTACTGCTATTTTACTGCTACTATTCCACCACTTTACTATTGTTTTACCATTACTTAACAGCTACTTCCCTACTGGTTTACTAATGCTTTACTACAACTTTACTTCCACTTTACTGCTGCTACTATTTATACCCCTATTTATACAGTAGACCTTCCTGAACAATGGCATGCCTGTCTATAGTAACAAATAGTATTGTTCCTATAATATAGTATTTGTACTATAGTAACAAATAGTATTGTTACTATATTGTTACGACAACTTAACCTGCTTTACTAATGCGTGACAAAGCTGCATTTGGTGAGCCAGCGCAGCACACGGAAACGCCGTTTACCTTCCCGCCAGTAAGCGGTCCCTATTTATCTACTTGCACCCGGGGTTGCTTTCGAACTGCTAGGTTGGCAGGCGCTGGGACCAAGCAACAGGAGCGCACCCAGCCGTGTGGATTCGAACCGCCGACCTTTTGATCAGCAGGCCCTAGGCGCTGAGGCTTTTACCCACAGCGCCACCCGCATCCCTACGCCAACTTAACCGGCAGAAAAATATTTTTTTGAAAAAATCCCTATGCCCCGGGGTCACAATTTCATTCAAAAATCTGACTTTCAACCATTCACTCTAAAATGGTGCCAAACGGTTGCAAATGCTCCCTTGAGAGGTTTGGCGGTCGAAACAGAAGGCTTTTTATGAAAGGAAAAGAAATCAGCCCTCGACAACTTAACCTGCTTTACTACTACTTTACTACCACTTTACTACTACTTTCCTACCACTTTACTACTACTTTACTACAATTTTCTACTACTTTACTACCATTTTACTACTGCTTTACTACCGTTTTACTACTGCTTTACTACCGCTTTACTACTACTTTACTACCATTTTACTACTACCTTACTACTGCTTTACTACCATTTAACTACTATTTTTCTACAATTTTACTACTGCTTTACTACTACTTTAAAGCTATTTTACTGCTATTCCACCACTTTACTATTGGACCATTTTACTACCGCTTTACTACTTCTTTACTACTATCTTACTGCTGTTTCACTACTGCCTTACTACCATTTTACTACTATTTTACTACTGTGTTACTACTACTTTACTGCTATTTTACTGCTACTATTCCACTACTTTACTATTGTTTTACCATTACTTAACTGCTACTTCCCTACTGGTTTACTATTGCTTTACTACCACTTTACTTCCACTTTACTACTGCTACTTTATTACTTATACTACTTTACTATTTATACCCCTATTTATACAGTAGACCTTCCTGAACAATGGCATGCCTGTCTATAGTAACAAATAGTATTGTTACTATTTTATTAATTGTATATACTGCCCTTCATCCGTAGATTTAAGGTTGGTTTACGACTTAAAAATGCAAGGTAAAAAACACAAAATACACAATAAAAACAAGAACAAACCAATAAGCCTCCTCCCTCAACCTCTCCTTTGGCTTGTCCTTCACTCATGACTTCTTTCTTGTTCCTTGATCTTAACTTCCTCACTTTTGCAAACCTTCCAGTTGTCACTAATTTTGCCGGGACACTCCCAGATTTATTGAAGCTGTCCTGGTTTCTGATGTTATCCTGCTTTTCCTTAGGACGTCCCTATGTTCATGGGAGAAATGTTGGATGGTATGGAGTTATACATAGAATAGAATGATAGAATGATCTCGATACGAATCCAAGGCAGACCTTTTAACATCACAGTAATCCAAGTTTATGCACCAACTACTGGTGCTGAAGAAACTGAAACTGACCAATTCTATGAAGACTTACAACACCTTATAGAAGTGACACCAAAGAAGGATGTTCTTCTCATTATAGGGGATTGGAATGCTAAAGTAGGGAGGCAAGAGATAAGAGGAACAACTGGCAAGTTTGGCCTTGGAGATCAAAACGAAGCAGGGCAAAGGCTAATAGAGTTCTGTCAAGAGAACAAGCTGGTCATCACAAACACGCTTTTCCAACAACACAAGAGACAACTCTACACATGGACATCACCAGATGGGCAGCATCGAAATCAGATTGATTATATTCTCTGCAGCCAAAGATGGAGAGGCTCTATACAGTCAGCAAAAACAAGACCTGGAGCTGACTGTGGCTCAGATCATCAGCTTCTTATAGCAAAATTCAAACTTAAACTGAAGAAAGTAGGGAAAACCACTGGGTCGGTAAGATATCATCTAAGTCAAATCCCTTATGAATACACAGTGGAAGTGACGAACAGGTCTAAGGATTTAGATTTGGTGGACAGAATGCCTGAAGAACTATGGATGGAGGCTGGTAACATTGTACAGGAGGCAACAACGAAAACCATCCCAATGAAAAGGAAATGCAAGAAAGCAAAGTGGCTGTCCAACGAGGCCTTACAAACAGCGGAGGAGAGAAGGCAAGCAAAATGCGAGGGAGATAGTGAAAGATACAGGAAACTGAATGCAGATTTCCAAAGAATAGCAAGGAGAGACAAGAAGGCCTTCTTAAACGAGCAATGCAAACAATAGAGGAAAACAACAGAATGGGAAGAACCAGAGATCTGTTCAAGAAAATTGGAGCTATGAAAGGAACATTTCGTACAAAGATTACCATAATAAAGGACAAAAGTGGTAAGGACCTAACAGAAGCAGAAGACATCAAGAAGAGGTGGCAAGAATACACAGAGGAATTATACCAGAAAGATATGGATGTCTCGTACACCCCAGGTAGTGTGGTTGCTGACCTTGAGCCAGACATCCTGGAAAGTGAAGTCAAATGGGCCTTAGAAAGCACTGCAAATAACAAGGCCAGTGGAAGTGATGGTATTCCAGCTGAACTATTTAAAATTTTAAAAGATGATGCTGTTAAGGTGCTACACTCAATATGCCAGCAAATTTGGAAAACTCAGCAGTGGCCAGAAGATTGGAGAAGATCAGTCTACATCCCAATCCCAAAGAAGGGCAGTGCCAAAGAATGCTCCAACTACCGCACAATTGCACTCATTTCACACGCTAGCAAGGTTATGCTTAAAATTCTACAAGGAAGGCTCAAGCAGTATGTGGATCGAGAACTCCCAGAAGTGCAAGCTGGATTTAGAAGAGGCAGAAGAACCAGAGACCAAATTGCAAACATGCGCTGGATTATGGAGAAAGCTAGAGAGTTCCAGAAAGACATCTACTTCTGCTTCATTGACTACGCAAAAGCCTTTGACTGTGTCGACCACAGCAAACTATGGCAAGTTCTTAAAGAAATGGGAGTGCCTGATCACCTCATCTGTCTCCCGAGAAATCTCTATGTGGGACAAGAAGCTACAGTTAGAACTGGATATGGAACAACTGATTGGTTCAAAATTGGAAAAGGAGTACGACAAGGCTGTATTTTGTCTCCCTGCTTATTTAATTTATGTTGTGACGTGGGGTTTGTGATTTCAGCTCTCTTGACATAATATGCTGGAGACAGTTCTCTAGTAACACTTCTTTATTAAAGCAAACAAGACTGAGACCTGAGGAGGGGAGAGCTACATTTATAGGGACAGGGAACTAGCTAGAAAGGATACATTTTGGAGGGAACAATATCAGGCAATCACAGTCCTGCCTTTTGGAGGAAACCAATAAGACAGAGGATCCAAATACAGCAGCTTAAATGAACCAATAGTAGCTGTACCCTCTGGAACCAAAAGGCAGTTACTTTACCCTAATGCAAATACAGACAATAATAATACAGATATAAAATCCTTTGACTCAATACACAACAATTTATATGCAGAATGCATCATGCGAAAGGCTGGGCTGGATGAATCCCAAGTTGGAATTAAGATTGCCGGAAGAAATATCAACAACCTCAGATATGCAGATGACACAACCTTGATGGCAGAAAGTGAGGAGGAATTAAAGAACCTTTTAATGAGGGTGAAAGAGGAGAGCGCAAAATATGGTCTGAAGCTCAACATCAAAAAAACAAAGATCATGGCCACTGGTCCCATCACCTCCTGGCAAATAGAAGGGGAAGAAATGGAGGCAGTGAGAGATTTTACTTTCTTGGGCTCCACGATCACTGCAGATGGTGACAGCAGCCACAAAATTAAAAGACGCCTGCTTCTTGGGAGAAAGGCAATGACAGGCCTAGACAGCATCTTGAGAAGTAGAGACGTCCCCTTGCCAACAAAGGTCCGTATAGTTAAAGCCATGGTTTTCCCAGTAGTGATGTATGGAAGTGAGAGCTGGACCATAAAGAAGGCTGATCGCCGAAGAATTGATGCTTTTGAATTCTGGTGCTGGAGGAGACTCTTGAGAGTCCCATGGACTGCAAGAAGATCAAACGCATCCATTCTTAAGGAAATCAGCCCTGAGTGCTCACTGGAAGGACAGATCGTGAAGCTGAGGCTCCTGTACTTTGGCCACCTCATGAGAAGAGAAGACTCCCTGGAGAAGACACTGATGCTGGGAAAGATGGAGGGCACAAGGAGAAGGGGGCGACAGAGGACGAGATGGTTGGATAGTGTTTTCGAGGTTACCAGCATGAGTTTGACCAAACTGCGGGAGGTAGTGGAGGACAGAGGTGCCTGGCGTGCTCTGGTCCATGGGGTCACGAAGAGTCGGACACGACTAAACGACTAAACAACAACAACCTAGGGAAGTTTTTTAATGTTTACTGTTTTATTACCTTTTTATATGTTTTGGAAGACGCCCAGAGTGGCTAGAGCAACCCAGGCAGATGGATGTGGTATAAATACAGTGGTACCTCGGGTTACATATGCTTGAGGTTACATATGCTTCAGGTTACAGATGCTTCAGGTTACAGACTCCGCTAACCCAGAAATAGTGCTTCAGGTTAAGAAATTTGCTTCTGAGAACAGAAATCGTGATCCGGCGGCGCGGCGACAGCAGGAGGCCCCATTAGCTAAAGTGGTGCTTCAGGTTAAGAACAGTTTCAGTTTAAGAACGGACCTCCGGAACGAATTAAGTACTTAAGCTGAGGTACCACTGTAGTAAAATTCTTGTTACAGAACAGGGCACCCCTATTTTCATCGGAGAAATGTTGGAGGGTATGCTTTTGTCCTCACCTCAGTTTTGACTACGGTCTCCTCACACAGTTCCTGACTCACGACAGTGTGTTGCCCATAGCTCTGTTCTGACTAAAGGATTTTATGCAGCCACTGCTGGCGGGGACCTTTTGGGACCCAAAATATCCAACGCCACTAAATTCTGGTGTACTTTTTAACATAATAGTGTAAACAGGGATCAACATACAAACACTGAGAAGCCATTCCCCCCGCCCCACTACCTTATATGGAAACAACTGGAAAAACCTCTGTGATTGAGGCTATCAACAAGGCGCCTTTTTGTACAACGAACACTTCTGAGGTCATTCTTACTACTGCTTTACTACCACTTTACTACCACTTTACTACTACTTTACTACCATTTTACTACTACTTTACTACTACTTTACTATCACTTTACTACTACTTTACTACCACTTTACTACCACTTTACTACTTCTTTCCTACTGCTTTACTACAATTTTACTACTGCTTTACTACCGCTTTACTATTACTTTACTATTATTTTATTACTACCTTACTACTGCTTTACTACCATTTAACTACTATTTTTCTACAATTTTACTACAACTTTACTACTACTTTAAAGTTCTTTTACTGCTATTCCACCACTTTACTATTGGAGCATTTAAATACCACTTTACTACTTCTTTACTACTATCTTACTGCTGTTTCACTCCTGCCTTACTACCATTTTACTACTATTTTACTACTGCGTTACTACTACTTTACTAATATTTTACTGCTACTATTCCACCACTTTACTATTGTTTTACCATTACTTAACAGCTACTTCCCTACTGGTTTACTATTACTTTACTACCACTTTACTTCCACTTTACTACTGCTACTTTATTACTTATACTACTTTACTATTTATACCCCTATTTATACAGTAGACCTTCCTGAACAATGGCATGCCTGTCTATAGTAACAAATAGTATTGTTCCTATAATATAGTATTTGTACTATAGTAACAAATAGTATTGTTACTATATTGTTACGACAACTTAACCTGCTTTACTAATGCGTGACAAAGCTGCATTTGGTGAGCCAGCGCAGCACACGGAAACGCCGTTTACCTTCCCGCCAGTAAGCAGTCCCTATTTATCTATTTGCACCCGGGGTTGCTTTCGAACTGCTAGGTTGGCAGGCGCTGGGACCAAGCAACAGGAGCGCACCCAGCCGCGTGGATTCGAACCGCCGACCTTTTGATCGGCAGGCCCTAGGGGCTGAGGCTTTTACCCACAGCGTCACCCGCATCCCTACGCCAACTTAACCGGCAGAAAAATATTTTTTTGAAAAAATCCCTAAGCCCCGGGGTCACAATTTGATCAATAATCTGACTTTCAAACATTCACTCTAAAATGGTGCCAAACGGTTGCAAATGCTCCCCTGAGAGGTTTGGCGGTCGAAACCGAAGGCTTTTTATCTCAGGAAAAGAATTCAGTCCTTGACAACTTAACCGTCAGAAAAAGATTTTTTTTTGAAAAAATCCCTATGCCCCGGGGTCACAATTTCATTGAAAAATCTGACTTTCGGCCATTCAATCAAAAATGGTGCCAAACGGTTGCAAATGCTCCCTTGAGAGGTTTGGCGGTCGAAACAGAAGGCATTTTATGAAAGGAAAAGAAATCAGCCCTCTTAACCTGCTTCACTACTACTTTACTACCACTTTACTACTACTTTACTACCACTTTACTACTACTTTACTACAATTTTTCTACTACTTTACTACCGTTTTACTACTGCTTTACTACCGTTTTACTACTGCTTTACTACCGCTTTACTACTACTTTACTACCATTTTACTACTACCTTACTACTGCTTTACTACCACTTTACTACTACTTTACTACCACTTTACTACCACTTTACTACTTCTTTCCTACTGCTTTACTACAATTTTACTACTGCTTTACTACCGCTTTACTATTACTTTACTATCATTTTATTACTACCTTACTACTGCTTTACTACCATTTAACTACTATTTTTCTACAATTTTACTACAACTTTACTACTACTTTAAAGTTCTTTTACTGCTATTCCACCACTTTACTATTGGAGCATTTAAATACCACTTTACTACTTCTTTACTACTATCTTACTGCTGTTTCACTCCTGCCTTACTACCATTTTACTACTATTTTACTACTGCGTTACTACTACTTTACTAATATTTTACTGCTACTATTCCACCACTTTACTATTGTTTTACCATTACTTAACAGCTACTTCCCTACTGGTTTACTATTACTTTACTACCACTTTACTTCCACTTTACTACTGCTACTTTATTACTTATACTACTTTACTATTTATACCCCTATTTATACAGTAGGCCTTCCTGAACAATGGCATGCCTGTCTATAGTAACAAATAGTATTGTTCCTATAATATAGTATTTGTACTATAGTAACAAATAGTATTGTTACTATATTGTTACGACAACTTAACCTGCTTTACTAATGCGTGACAAAGCTGCATTTGGTGAGCCAGCGCAGCACACGGAAACGCCGTTTACCTTCCCGCCAGTAAGCAGTCCCTATTTATCTATTTGCACCCGGGGTTGCTTTCGAACTGCTAGGTTGGCAGGCGCTGGGACCAAGCAACAGGAGCGCACCCAGCCGCGTGGATTCGAACCGCCGACCTTTTGATCGGCAGGCCCTAGGGGCTGAGGCTTTTACCCACAGCGTCACCCGCATCCCTACGCCAACTTAACCGGCAGAAAAATATTTTTTTGAAAAAATCCCTAAGCCCCGGGGTCACAATTTGATCAATAATCTGACTTTCAAACATTCACTCTAAAATGGTGCCAAACGGTTGCAAATGCTCCCCTGAGAGGTTTGGCGGTCGAAACCGAAGGCTTTTTATCTCAGGAAAAGAATTCAGTCCTTGACAACTTAACCGTCAGAAAAAGATTTTTTTTTGAAAAAATCCCTATGCCCCGGGGTCACAATTTCATTGAAAAATCTGACTTTCGGCCATTCAATCAAAAATGGTGCCAAACGGTTGCAAATGCTCCCTTGAGAGGTTTGGCGGTCGAAACAGAAGGCATTTTATGAAAGGAAAAGAAATCAGCCCTCTTAACCTGCTTCACTACTACTTTACTACCACTTTACTACTACTTTACTACCACTTTACTACTACTTTACTACAATTTTTCTACTACTTTACTACCGTTTTACTACTGCTTTACTACCGTTTTACTACTGCTTTACTACCGCTTTACTACTACTTTACTACCATTTTACTACTACCTTACTACTGCTTTACTACCATTTAACTACTATTTTTCTACAGTTTTACTACTGCTTTACTACTACTTTAAAGCTATTTTACTGTTATTCCACCACTTTACTATTGGACCATTTTACTACCGCTTTACTACTTCTTTACTACTATCTTACTGCTGTTTCACTACTGCCTTACTACCATTTTACTACTATTTTACTACTGCGTTACTACTACTTTACTGCTATTTTACTGCTACTATTCCACCACTTTACTATTGTTTTACCATTACTTAACTGCTACTTCCCTACTGGTTTACTATTGCTTTACTACCACTTTACTTCCACTTTACTACTGCTACTTTATTACTTTAACTACTTTCCTATTTAAACCCCTATTTATACAGTAGACCTTCCTGAACAATGGCATGCCTGTCTATAGTAACAAATAGTATTGTTACTATTTTATTAATTGTATATACTGCCCTTCATCCGTAGATTTAAGGTTGGTTTACGACTTAAAAATGCAAGGTAAAAAACACAAAATACACAATAAAAACAAGAACAAGAACAAACCAATAAGCCTCCTCCCTCAACCTCTCCTTTGGCTTGTCCTTCACTCATAACTTCTCTCTTGTTCCTTGATCTTAACTTCCTCACTTTTGCAAACCTTCCAGTTGTCCCTAATTTTGCCGGGACAGTCCCAGATTTATTGAAGCTGTCCTGGTTTCTGATGTTATCCTGCTTTTCCTTAGGACGTCCCTATGTTCATGGGAGAAATGTTGGATGGTATGGAGTTATACATAGAATAGAATGATAGAATGATCTCGATACCAATCCTAGGCAGACCTTTTAACATCACAGTAATCCAAGTTTATGCACCAACTACTGGTGCTGAAGAAACTGAAATTGACCAATTCTATGAAGACTTACAACACCTTATAGAAGTGACACCAAAGAAGGATGTTCTTCTCATTATAGGGGATTGGAATGCTAAAGTAGGGAGGCAAGAGATAAGAGGAACAACTGGCAAGTTTGGCCTTGGAGATCAAAACGAAGCAGGGCAAAGGCTAATAGAGTTCTGTCAAGAGAACAAGCTGGTCATCATCACAAACACGCTTTTCCAACAACACAAGAGACGACTCTACACATGGACATCACCAGATGGGCAGCATCGAAATCAGATTGATTATATTCTCTGCAGCCAAAGATGGAGAGGCTCTATACAGTCAGCAAAAACAAGACCTGGAGCTGACTGTGGCTCAGATCATCAGCTTCTTATAGCAAAATTCAAACTTAAACTGAAGAAAGTAGGGAAAACCATTGGGCCGGTAAGATATCATCTAAGTCAAATCCCTTATGAATACACAGTGGAAGCGACGAACAGGTTTAAGGATTTAGATTTGGTGGACAGAGTGCCTGAAGAACTATGGATGGAGGCTGGTAACATTGTACAGGAGGCAACAACGAAAACCATCCCAATGAAAAGGAAATGCAAGAAAGCAAAGTGGCTGTCCAACGAGGCCTTACAAACAGCGGAGGAGAGAAGGCAAGCAAAATGCGAGGGAGATAGTGAAAGATACAGGAAATTGAATGCAGATTTCCAAAGAATAGCAAGGAGAGACAAGAAGGCCTTCTTAAACGAGCAATGCAAACAATAGAGGAAAACAACAGAATGGGAAGAACCAGAGATCTGTTCAAGAAAATTGGAGCTATGAAAGGAACATTTCGTACAAAGATTACCATAATAAAGGACAAAAGTGGTAAGGACCTAAGAGAAGCAGAAGACATCAAGAAGAGGTGGCAAGAATACACAGAGGAATTATACCAGAAAGATATGGATGTCTCGTACACCCCAGGTAGTGTGGTTGCTGACCTTGAGCCAGACATCCTGGAAAGTGAAGTCAAATGGGCCTCAGAAAGCACTGCAAATAACAAGGCCAGTGGAAGTGATGGTATTCCAGCTGAAATATTTAAAATTTTAAAAGATGATGCTGTTAAGGTGCTACACTCAATATGCCAGCAAATTTGGAAAACTCAGCAGTGGCCAGAAGATTGGAGAAGATCAGTCTACATCCCAATCCCAAAGAAGGGCAGTGCCAAAGAATGCTCCAACTACCGCACAATTGCACTCATTTCACACGCTAGCAAGGTTATGCTTAAAATTCTACAAGGAAGGCTCAAGCAGTATGTGGATCGAGAACTCCCAGAAGTGCAAGCTGGATTTAGAAGAGGCAGAAGAACCAGAGACCAAATTGCAAACATGCGCTGGATTATGGAGAAAGCTAGAGAGTTCCAGAAAGACATCTACTTCTGCTTCATTGACTACGCAAAAGCCTTTGACTGTGTCGACCACAGCAAACTATGGCAAGTTCTTAAAGAAATGGGAGTGCCTGATCACCTCATCTGTCTCCCGAGAAATCTCTATGTGGGACAAGAAGCTACAGTTAGAACTGGATATGGAACAACTGATTGGTTCAAAATTGGAAAAGGAGTACGACAAGGCTGTATTTTGTCTCCCTGCTTATTTAATTTATGTTGTGACGTGGGGTTTGTGATTTCAGCTCTCTTGACATAATATGCTGGAGACAGTTCTCTAGTAACACTTCTTTCTTAAAGCAAACAAGACTGAGACCTGAGGAGGGGAGAGCTACATTTATAGGGACAGGGAACTAGCTAGAAAGGATACATTTTGGAGGGAACAATATCAGGCAATCACAGTCCTGCCTTTTGGAGGAAACCAATAAGGCAGAGGATCCAAATACAGCAGCTTAAATGAACCAATAGTAGCTGTACCCTCTGGAACCAAAAGGCAGTTACTTTACCCTAATGCAAATACAAACAATAATAATACAGATATAAAATCCTTTGACTCAATACACAACAATTTATAGAAGGCACTGATGCTGGGAAAGATGGAGGGCACAAGGAGAAGGGGGCGACGGAGGACCAGATGGTTGGATAGTGTTTTCGAGGTTACCAGCATGAGTTTGACCAAACTGCGGGAGGTAGTGGAGGACAGAGGTGCCTGGCGTGCTCTGGTCCATGGGGTCACGAAGAGTCGGACACGACTAAACGACTAAACAACAACAACCTAGGGAAGTTTTTTAATGTTTACTGTTTTATTACCTTTTTATATGTTTTGGAAGACGCCCAGAGTGGCTAGAGCAACCCAGGCAGATGGATGTGGTATAAATACAGTGGTACCTCGGGTTACATATGCTTCAGGTTACATATGCTTCAGGTTACAGATGCTTCAGGTTACAGACTCCGCTAACCCAGAAATAGTGCTTCAGGTTAAGAAATTTGCTTCTGAGAACAGAAATCGTGATCCGGCGGCACGGCAACAGCAGGAGGCCCCATTAGCTAAAGTGGTGCTTCAGGTTAAGAACAGTTTCAGTTTAAGAACGGACCTCCGGAACGAATTAAGTACTTAACCTGAGGTACCACTGTAGTAAAATTCTTGTTACAGAACAGGGCACCCCTATTTTCATCGGAGAAATGTTGGAGGGTATGCTTTTGTCCTCACCTCAGTTTTGACTACGGGCTCCTCATACAGTTCCTGACTCACGACAGTGTGTTGCCCATAGCTCAGTTCTGACTAAAGGATTTTATGCAGCCACTGCTGGCGGGGACCTTTTGGGACCCAAAATATCCAACGCCACTAAATTCTGGTGTACTTTTTAACATAATAGTGTAAACAGGGATCAAAATACAAACACTGAGAAGCCATTCCCCCCCGCCCCACTACTTTATATGGAAACAACTAGAAAAACCTCTGTGATTGAGGCTATCAACATGGCGCCTTTTTGTACAACGAATACTTCTGAGGTCATTCTTACTACTGCTTTACTACTACTTTACTACTACTTTACTACCACTTTACTACTACTTTACTACTACTTTACTATCACTTTACTACTACTTTACTACCACTTTACTACCACTTTACTACTACTTTACTACCACTTTACTACTACTTTACTATCACTTTACTACTACTTTACTACCACTTTACTACTACTTTACTATCACTTTACTACTACTTTACTACCACTTTACTACCACTTTACTACTGCTTTACTACAACTTTACTATCACTTTTCTACTACTTTACTACCACTTTACTACTACTTTACTACTGCTTTACTACAATTTTACTACTGCTTTACTAACGCTTTACTATTACTTTACTACCATTTTACTACTACCTTACTACTGCTTTACTTCCATTTAGCTACTAGTTTACTACTACTTTAAAGTTCTTTTACTGCTATTCCACCACTTTACTATTGGACCATTTAAATACCACTTTACTACTTCTTTACTACTATCTTACTGCTGTTTCACTACTGCCTTACTACCATTTTACTACTATTTTACTACTGCGTTACTACTACTTTACTACTACTTTACTGCTATTTTACTGCTACTATTCCACCACTTTACTATTGTTTTACCATTACTTAACAGCTACTTCCCTACTGGTTTACTATTGCTTTACTACCACTTTACTTCCACTTTCCTACTGCTACTTTATTACTTATACTACTTTACTATTTATACCCCTATTTATACAGTAGACCTTCCTGAACAATGGCATGCCTGTCTATAGTAACAAATAGTATTGTTCCTATAATATAGTATTTGTACTATAGTAACAAATAGTATTGTTACTATATTGTTACGACAACTTAACCTGCTTTACTAATGCGTGACAAAGCTGCAAATGGTGAGCCAGCGCAGCACACGGAAACGCCGTTTACCTTCCCGCCAGTAAGCGGTCCCTATTTATCTACTTGCACCCGGGGTTGCTTTCGAACTGCTAGGTTGGCAGGCGCTGGGACCAAGCAACAGGAGCGCACCCAGCCGTGTGGATTCGAACCGCCGACCTTTTGATCGGCAGGCCCTAGGGGCTGAGGCTTTTACCCACAGCGCCACCCGCATCCCTATGCCAACTTAACCGGCAGAAAAATATTTTTTTGAAAAAATCCCAAAGCCCCGGGGTCACAATTTGATCAATAATCTGACTTTCAACCATTCACTCTAAAATGGTGCCAAACGGTTGCAAATGCTCCCTTGAGAGGTTTGGCGGTCGAAACAGAAGGCTTTTTATGAAAGGAAAAGAAATCAGCCCTCGACAACTTAACCTGCTTTACTACTACTTTACTACCACTTTACTACTACTTTCCTACCACTTTACTACTACTTTACTACAATTTTTCTACTACCTTACTACCATTTTACTACTGCTTTACTAAAGTTTTACTACCGCTTTACTACCGCTTTACTACTACTTTACTACCATTTTACTACTACCTTACTACTGCTTTACTACCATTTAACTACTATTTTTCTACAATTTTACTACCGCTTTACTAAAACTTAAAAGCTATTTTACTGCTATTCCACCACTTTACTATTGGACCATTTTACTACCGCTTTACTACTTCTTTACTACTATCTTACTGCTGTTTCACTACTGCCTTACTACCATTTTACTACTATTTTACTACTGCGTTACTACTACTTTACTGCTATTTTACTGCTACTATTCCACCACTTTACTATTGTTTTACCATTACTTAACAGCTACTTCCCTACTGGTTTACTATTACTTTACTAAGATTTTACTTCCACTTTACTACTGCTACTTTATTACTTATACTACTTTACTATTTATACCCCTATTTATACAGTAGACCTTCCTAAACAATGGCATGCCTGTCTATAGTAACAAATAGTATTGTTACTATAATATAGTATTTGTACTATAGTAACAAATAGTATTGTTACTATATTGTTACGACAACTTAACCTGCTTTACTAATGCGTGACAAAGCTGCATTTGGTGAGCCAGCGCAGCACACGGAAACGCCGTTTACCTTCCCGCCAGTAAGCGGTCCCTATTTATCTATTTGCACCCGGGGCTGCTTTCGAACTGCTAGGTTGGCAGGCGCTGGGACCAAGCAACAGGAGCGCACCCAGCCGTGTGGATTCGAACCGCCGACCTTTTGATCGGCAGGCCCTAGGGTATGAGGCTTTTACCCACAGCGCCACCCGCATCCCTACGCCAACTTAACCGGCAGAAAAATATTTTTTTGAAAAAATCCCAAAGCCCCGGGGTCACAATTTGATCAAAAATCTGACTTTCAACCATTCACTCTAAAATGGTGCCAAACGGTTGCAAATGCTCCCCTGAGAAGTTTGGCGGTCGAAACAGAAGGCTTTTTATCTCAGGAAAAGAATTCAGTCCTTGACAACTTAACCGGCAGAAAAAGATTTTTTTTTGAAAATATCCCAAAGCCCCGGTGACACAATTTCATTCAAAAATCTGACTTTCGGCCATTCAATCAAAAATGGTGCCAAACGGTTGCAAATGCTCCCTTGAGAGGTTTGGCGGTTGAAACAGAAGGCATTTTATGAAAGGAAAAGAAATCAGCCCTCTTAACCTGCTCCACTACTACTTTACTACCACTTTACTACTACTTTACTACCACTTTACTACTACTTTACTACAATTTTTCTACTACTTTACTACCATTTTACTACTGCTTTACTACCGTTTTACTACTGCTTTACTACCGCTTTACTACTACTTTACTACCATTTTACTACTACCTTACTACTGCTTTACTACCATTTAACTACTATTTTTCTACAATTTTACTACTACTTTAAAGCTATTTTACTGCTATTCCACCACTTTACTATTGGAACATTTTACTACCGCTTTACTACTTCTTTACTACTATCTTACTGCTGTTTCACTACTGCCTTACTACCATTTTACTACTATTTTACTACTGCGTTACTACTACTTTACTGCTATTTTACTGCTACTATTCCACCACTTTACTATTGTTTTACCATTACTTAACTGCTACTTCCCTACTGGTTTACTATTGCTTTACTACCACTTTACTTCCACTTTACTACTGCTACTTTATTACTTATACTACTTTCCTATTTATACCCCTATTTATACAGACCTTCCTGAACAATGGCATGCCTGTCTATAGTAACAAATAGTATTGTTACTATTTTATTAATTGTATATACTGCCCTTAATCCGTAGATTTAAGGTTGGTTTACGACTTAAAAATGCAAGGTAAAAAACACAAAATACACAATAAAAACAAGAACAAGAACAAACCAATAAGCCTCCTCCCTCAATTTCTCCTTTGGCTTGTCCTTCACTCATGACTTCTCTCTTGTTCCTTGATCTTAACTTCCTCACTTTTGCAAACCTTCCAGTTGTCCCTAATTTTGCCGGGACAGTCCCAGATTTATTGAAGCTGTCCTGGTTTCTGATGTTATCCTGCTTTTCCTTAGGACGTCCCTATGTTCATGGGAGAAATGTTGGATGGTATGGAGTTATACATAGAATAGAATGATAGAATGATCTCGATACGAATCCAAGGCAGACCTTTTAACATCACAGTAATCCAAGTTTATGCACCAACTACTGGTGCTGAAGAAACTGAAATTGACCAATTCTATGAAGACTTACAACACCTTATAGAAGTGACACCAAAGAAGGATGTTCTTCTCATTATAGGGGATTGGAATGCTAAAGTAGGGAGGCAAGAGAAAAGAGGAACAACTGGCAAGTTTGGCCTTGGAGATCAAAACGAAGCAGGGCAAAGGCTAATTCAGATTTCCAAAGAATAGCAAGGAGAGACAAGAAGGCCTTCTTAAACGAGCAATGCAAACAATAGAGGAAAACAACAGAATGGGAAGAACCAGAGATCTGTTCAAGAAAACTGGAGCTATGAAAGGAACATTTTGTACAAAGATTACCATAATAAAGGACAAAAGTGGTAAGGACCTAAGAGAAGCAGAAGACATCAAGAAGAGGTGGCAAGAATACACAGAGGAATTATACCAGAAAGATATGGATGTCTCGTACACCCCAGGTAGTGTGGTTGCTGACCTTGAGCCAGACATCCTGGAAAGTGAAGTCAAATGGGCCTCAGAAAGCACTGCAAATAACAAGGCCAGTGGAAGTGATGGTATTCCAGCTGAACTATTTAAAATTTTAAAAGATGATGCTGTTAAGGTGCTACACTCAATATGCCAGCAAATTTGGAAAACTCAGCAGTGGCCAGAAGATTGGAGAAGATCAGTCTACATCCCAATCCCAAAGAAGGGCAGTGCCAAAGAATGCTCCAACTACCGCACAATTGCACTCATTTCACACGCTAGCAAGGTTATGCTTAAAATTCTACAAGGAAGGCTCAAGCAGTATGTGGATCGAGAACTCCCAGAAGTGCAAGCTGGATTTAGAAGAGGCAGAAGAACCAGAGACCAAATTGCAAACATGCGCTGGATTATGGAGAAAGCTAGAGAGTTCCAGAAAGACATCTACTTCTGCTTCATTGACTATGCAAAAGCCTTTGACTGTGTCGACCACAGCAAACTATGGCAAGTTCTTAAAGAAATGGGAGTGCCTGATCACCTCATCTGTCTCCCGAGAAATCTCTATGTGGGACAAGAAGCTACAGTTAGAACTGGATATGGAACAACTGATTGGTTCAAAATTGGAAAAGGAGTACGACAAGGCTGTATTTTGTCTCCCTGCTTATTTAATTTATGTTGTGACGTGGGGTTTGTGATTTCAGCTCTCTTGACATAATATGCTGGAGACAGTTCTCTAGTAACACTTCTTTATTAAAGCAAACAAGACTGAGACCTGAGGAGGGATGAGCTACATTTATAGGGACAGGGAACTAGCTAGAAAGGATACATTTTGGAGGGAACAATATCAGGCAATCACAGTCCTGCCTTTTGGAGGAAACCAATAAGACAGAGGATCCAAATACAGCAGCTTAAATGAACCAATAGTAGCTGTACCCTCTGGAACCAAAAGGCAGTTACTTTACCCTAATGCAAATACAGACAATAATAATACAGATATAAAATCCTTTGACTCAATACACAACAATTTATATGCAGAATGCATCATGCGAAAGGCTGGGCTGGATGAATCCCAAGCGGGAATTAAGATTGCCGGAAGAAATATCAACAACCTCAGATATGCAGATGACACAACCTTGATGGCAGAAAGTGAGGAGGAATTAAAGAACCTTTTAATGAGGGTGAAAGAGGAGAGCGCAAAATATGGTCTGAAGCTCAACATCAAAAAAACAAAGATCATGGCCACTGGTCCCATCACCTCCTGGCAAATAGAAGGGGAAGAAATGGAGGCAGTGAGAGATTTTACTTTCTTGGGCTCCATGATCACTGCAGATGGTGACAGCAGCCACATAATTAAAAGACGCCTGCTTCTTGGGAGAAGGGCAATGACAGGCCTAGACAGCATCTTGAGAAGTAGAGACGTCCCCTTGCCAACAAAGGTCCGTATAGTTAAAGCCATGGTTTTCCCAATAGTGATGTATTGAAGTGAGAGCTGGACCATAAAGAAGGCTGATCGCCGAAGAATTGATGCTTTTGAATTCTGGTGCTGGAGGAGACTCTTGAGAGTCCCATGGACTGCAAGAAGATCAAACGCATCCATTCTTAAGGAAATCAGCCCTGAGTGCTCACTGGAAGGACAGATCGTGAAGCTGAGGCTCCTGTACTTTGGCCACCTCATGAGAAGAGAAGACTCCCTGGAGAAGACACTGATGCTGGGAAAGATGGAGGGCACAAGGAGAAGGGGGCGACAGAGGACGAGATGGTTGGATAGTGTTTTCGAGGTTAACAGCATGAGTTTGACCAAACTGCGGGAGGTAGTGGAGGACAGAGGTGCCTGGCGTGCTCTGGTCCATGGGGTCACGAAGAGTCGGACACGACTAAACGACTAAACAACAACAACCTAGGGAAGTTTTTTAATGTTTACTGTTTTATTACCTTTTTATATGTTTTGGAAGCCGCCCAGAGTGGCTAGAGCAACCCAGGCAGATGGATGTGGTATAAATACAGTGGTACCTCGGGTTACATATGGTCCAGGTTACATATGCTTCAGGTTACAGATGCTTCAGGTTACAGACTCCGGTAACCCAGTAATAGTGCTTCAGGTTAAGAAATTTGCTTCTGAGAACAGAAATCGTGATCCGGCGGCGCGGCAACAGCAGGAGGCCCCATTAGCTAAAGTGGTGCTTCAGCTTAAGAACAGTTTCAGTTTAAGAACGGACCTCCGGAACGAATTAAGTACTTAACCTGAGGTACCACTGTAGTAAAATTGTTGTTACAGAACAGGGCACCCCTATTTTCATCGGAGAAATGTTGGAGGGTATGCTTTTGTCCTCACCTCAGTTTTGACTACGGTCTCCTCACACAGCTCCTGACTCACGACAGTGTGTTGCCCATAGCTCAGTTCTGACTAAAGGATTTTATGCAGCCACTGCTGGCGGGGACCTTTTGGGACCCAAAATATCCAACGCCACTAAATTCTGGTGTACTTTTTAACATAATAGTGTAAACAGGGATCAACATACAAACACTGAGAAGCCATTCCCCCCCGCCCCACTACTTTATATGGAAACAACTGGAAAAACCTCTGTGATTGAGGCTATCAACATGGCGCCTTTTTCTACAACGAACACTTCTAGGGTCATTCTTACTACTGCTTTACTACTACTTTACTACTACTTTACTCCTACTTTACTACCACTTTACTACTACTTTACTACTACTCTACTATCACTTTACTACTACTTTACTAGTACTTTACTATCACTTTACTACCACTTTACTACCACTTTACTACTACTTTACTACTACTTTACTACCACTTTACTACTACTTTACTATCACTTTACTACTACTTTACTACCACTTTACTACTACTTTACTACTACTTTACTATCACTTTACTACTACTGTACTACCACTTTACTACTACTTTACTACTGCTTTACTACAATTTTACTACTGCTTTACTACCGCTTTACTATTACTTTACTACCATTTTACTACTACCTTACTACTGCTTTACTTCCATTTAACTACTAGTTTACTACTACTTTAAAGTTCTTTTACTGCTATTACACCACTTTACTATTGGACCATTTAAATACCACTTTACTACTTCTTTACTACTATCTTACTGCTGTTTCACTACTGCCTTACTACCATTTTACTACTGCGTTACTACTACTTTACTGCTATTATACTGCTACTATTCCACCACTTTACTATTGTTTTACCATTACTTAACAGCTACTTCCCTACTGGTTTACTATTGCTTTACTACCACTTTACTTCCACTTTCCTACTGCTACTTTATTACTTATACTACTTTACTATTTATACCCCTATTTATACAGTAGACCTTCCTGAACAATGGCATGCCTGTCTATAGTAACAAATAGTATTGTTCCTATAATATAGTATTTGTACTATAGTAACAAATAGTATTGTTACTATATTGTTACGACAACTTAACCTGCTTTACTAATGCGTGACAAAGCTGCAATTGGTGAGCCAGCGCAGCACACGGAAACGCCGTTTACCTTCCCGCCAGTAAGCGGTCCCTATTTATCTACTTGCACCCGGGGTTGCTTTCGAACTGCTAGGTTGGCAGGCGCTGGGACCAAGCAACAGGAGCGCACCCAGCCGTGTGGATTCGAACCGCCGACCTTTTGATCGGCAGGCCCTAGGGGCTGAGGCTTTTACCCACAGCGCCACCCGCATCCCTATGCCAACTTAACCGGCAGAAAAATATTTTTTTGAAAAAATCCCAAAGCCCCGGGGTCACAATTTGATCAATAATCTGACTTTCAGCCATTCACTCTAAAATGGTGCCAAACGGTTGCAAATGCTCCCTTGAGAGGTTTGGCGGTCGAAACAGAAGGCTTTTTATGAAAGGAAAAGAAATCAGCCCTCGACAACTTAACCTGCTTTACTACTACTTTACTACCACTTTACTACTACTTTCCTACCACTTTACTACTACTTTACTACAATTTTTCTACTACCTTACTACCATTTTACTACTGCTTTACTAAAGTTTTACTACCGCTTTACTACCGCTTTGCTACTACTTTACTACCATTTTACTACTACCTTACTACTGCTTTACTACCACTTAACTACTATTTTTCTACAATTTTACTACTGCTTTACTACTACTTTAAAGCTATTTTACTGCTATTCCACCACTTTACTATTGGACCATTTTACTACCGCTTTACTACTTCTTTACTACTATCTTACTGCTGTTTCACTACTGCCTTACTACCATTTTACTACTATTTTACTACTGCGTTACTACTACTTTACTGCTACTATTCCACCACTTTACTATTGTTTTACCATTACTTAACTGCTACTTCCCTACTGGTTTACTATTGCTTTACTACCACTTTATTTCCAATTTCCTACTGCTACTTTATTACTTATACTACTTTACTATTTATACCCCTATTTATACAGTAGACCTTCCTGAACAATGGCATGCCTGTCTATAGTAACAAATAGTATTGTTACTATTTTATTAATTGTATATCTAAACGGAGGTCTTTATCCCTAGAGGCACATCCAGGTGTAAAGCTATGAGACTCTAGCTCTAACTTTGGAAGCTATGCCTTCAACTGAATTAACCCTTGAATACATTTCATCTCGGCTTGCAGATGAACAGGATAAAAGGCAAAGAGAAAGAGGTCTGTCTTTAAAGGGAAGTTATGCTGTGCCTAAGAGTGTTGATGCTGAGTTTGAGTTGCTATCAAAGGGTTGAAGGGTAGCAGAAACGCTCTAATCACTGAGCAGCTGGAGGTCATTAGGCTTCCAGGAACATGAGTTTGTATAAATAGTCTCCTGTGTGTTTGTTCTCCCTTTTCTTTCTCCCCCTTTTTTGGGCGTGTTTGCTGAGATGTGTGGTTCTTTGCCAGGGTTGTTTTTTTGTTTTTGTAAATAAACCTTATCTTTGAGTTACAAACCGCATGCTCCAAGACTCCTCTTTGAAAAGATACTGCCTCTCCTGCCCTTCTTCAACTGCTGTGCGAAATACTCTGCTGTAGTGGGACTTGTAACGATGGAAGCGCACTGGGCATTTACATTAAACTAATTAAAGTTTAATGGGACAGGTTATGGATGTTTGTACGTCAAGAAGGAGCTAAGGAGTGCAGTTCAGAGTGATTTATGAAAGGACTGGAGCGAAGACAGAAGCGGTTGCCGACAACGAAAGCCTTCAACGCAGCTTGAGTCCTGCAACGTGCCTAGAAAAGTTTTAAACAGGCACTGAGCAGTTTGTACTCGCTGGAAGACGTCTTATTCCTCAAGGAGCCACCTCAGCAGCTGGGAGACGGTCTACAGGTGTGTGAGTATCGTTCCTAAGCCCCAGGGAGGATGGCAGAGTCCCAGGAAAGTTTTTCTGTCCCGTTTACGCGACTCAATGGGAAAAATTGGCAAGATTGGAAGGCTAGAGTAAGGGTTTGGTTGCAAGCAAAAGAGTTGTGGAGTTGCACTGAAGCACCGCCTTTACAGGCAGCTGCAGACGCGTCTGCAGAAGACAAAGCAACAGCAGCAGCTTCACAGAAACGTGACAGGAAAGCCCAAGGTCTACTAGTTTTGGCAGTGGGACCAGAGCAAATGCCTTACGTTTCTGAGTTAAAGAACACACATGAGGTCTGGACGGTTCTGCAGCGGCTAAATTCCAGAAACACTGCGGGGGCCAAGATCCATGCTACAAGATGTTTGTTTGATTTACGTCTCCAACCGGGAGCGTGTGTGAAAGAACATATTGCCAAAATGGTGTCTGCCTTTAATCAACTAAGACAGCTGGGCATTCCTTTCTCTATGGAGCAGCAGTCATACATATTGTTGTCTTCTCTTGATAAAAGCTATGAGACTCTAGCTCTAACTTTGGAAGCTATGCCTTCAACTGAATTAACCCTTGAATACATTTCATCTCGGCTTGCAGATGAACAGGATAAAAGGCAAAGAGAAAGAGGTTTGTCTTTAAAGGGGAGTTATGCTGTGCCTAAGAGTGTTGATGCTGAGTTTGAGCACACAGTAAATGCTTTTGCAGCTAGACACTGTTTTCGCTGTGGTTCCCCTTCCCATTTAATTAGGAATTGCACACGTGAACCTGGTCAAGACAGCACCAAGGCCGTTACCCCTAGTTACCAGACAAGGAGTTCCAGGGGACGTCGAAGAAGAGGAGGAGGTCGTGGCTACTCCCACAGCACACAGCACATGGCTTCAGTAATGGCGTTGATGCAAGGGCGTGGCCAAGGCAGCAATCTACGCTGGTTGATCGACAGTGGTGCATCTCACCACCTGGTGGCGCCATCTAGTGTCCGTTTGCAGAATTGCAGACATTTGCAAACCCTTAAAGTTGTGACAATGGCAGATTCAACTAAACGTTCCTTAGAGACCGTAGGCACAGTGTTCTTGAAATGTTTGCAAACAGAAATTGATGCCTACGTGCTAAAGGGATTGAAGGGGTGTATTTTGTCTGTGTCAGAACTTGATAGAAATGGGTTTAAAACTGTGTTTGAAAATGGGGTTTGCACTATTTCAAAGAATAACGTATCTCTTTTGCAGGTGGAATGCAGAGATGGGTTATATTATTTTGAGACAAGTCCAGATGAAGTTGAACAGGTTCATGCTGGTTGTGTGAACACGCCTACCCATAATTCTTGTGTCCATTTATGGCACCGCCGTCTGGGACATATTAATTTTCAGTATGTTAAAAGGCAACCTGAATTATCAGAAGGGTGCAAAATGAACAAATGTACTAAGTATTTGGATTGTACTGCATGCAAAAGGGCGAAGGTTCATAGATGCAGCTATCCCAGCTCAGATAGGAAATCTGACAAAGTATTCCAACTTGTGCATATGGACCTATGTGGCCCAATGCCTGTTGCTAGCATGGGAGGTTCGAGGTATGCACTGTGTCTCTCGGATGACAAAACAAAGGTTACATGGTTTTTTCCTCTCAAAACAAAAGCAGATACTGCAGAAACAGTTAAAAATTGGGTTCATGCAGTGGAACTTGAATTTGGTACTAGAGTACTTGCTTTTCAGACAGACAGAGGGTCAGAATTTACCGGGTCTGTGTTGCAGAATTTCTTTAAGAAAAAGGGAATTAAGCATCGTCTGTCTACACCTTATTCCCCCCAAGAAGGAGGCGTGGCCGAACGTAAAAACAGGGTTCTGCAAGAGTTGGCAAACTCTATGTTGTTTGATGCTAAACTCCCTCAAAGTTACTGGGCGGAAACCTGGCAGGCGGCTACTCATATTCTGAACCGAGTATATAATTCGGTAATTGCCACTACCCCATATTTTGCTTTATATGGGAAGAAGCCCAAAATTAATTACTTTCGGGTGTTTGGATGTCCAGCCTATGTACTTATCCCAAAAGCGTTAAGGAAAAAGGGAGGTCCAAGGGCTAGGAAACTCATCTTTTGTGGGTACGAACCACACGCCAAATCTTGGAGGTTCGTGAACCCAAATGGGGATACTACAAGAGTGGTCCTCAGTAGGAGCGCTGAATTTTGTGAGCAGTCTGGATGGACTCACTTACACGGTAACCCTGACATTTTGAGAGATGATTTAGGCATTTATGCTGAGAATGAAAGTCCAGAGAGTAGTGAGCCAGAAGAGGATGGTGCACATAGTTCAGACGCAGATTCTGACCAGGCACAAGGTTCTTCTCCTAAGGTAGAAAATCCAGAATCTAGGAGTGTTCCAACATCGCCAGTCAGTAGGACTAGCAGACAGCAAAAGCGAAGCAGGTCACCTGCAACACCAAGCCCAAGGGAGGTATCTAAACGGAGGTCTTTATCCCTAGAGGCACATCCAGGTATAAAGTCTGAGACAGATTCTGACAGCCAACGGTCAGAGGGGGCACAAGAGGAACAATTGCGCAGGTCAAATCGTGCCACAAAGGGCAAGCCGCCAGAGCGGTTTAAGGTGACAAGTGTATACGTAAATATGGCACAGTGTGAGCCAGATAGCTATATGGAGGTACAACAGCTTCCAAGCTCAGAAGCCGTTAAGTGGCAGGAAGCAATGGAAAAAGAGATGGCTTCAATGAAGTCTCTCGGTGTGTTTACAAGTACAGAGCTTCCGAAAGGGCAACAAGCTGTAGGTTGTCGATGGGTATATCGTTTAAAGCCCACAACTACTGAGGAGTTGCAATATAAAGCCTGACTAGTTGCAAAAGGGTTTTCGCAGCGCAAAGGTGTTCACTATTCTCAAATCTATGCCCCAACTTCAAGATCGGAGTCATTAAGAATGCTTTTAGCCTCTTCAGCTAAGAAGGGAAATAAGCTGTTTCATTTTGATGTCAATGTGGCTTATTTAAACGCAGACTTACAGGAGGAAGTCTATATAACACCACCACCGGGTTTTGAAGGAGACAAGCCAAACCAGGTCTGGCGCCTACACAAATCCATTTATGGGTTGAAACAGTCCGCCCGTAATTGGAATTCCTGCGTAAACGATGCTCTAGAGAGCATGGGGTTCAGAAAGAGCGCAGCAGATGCGTGTCTTTATCTAAAAGGCTCGGGATGTGAACAAGAAGCAGTTTTGATATTTGTTGACGATTTATTATACAGTGGAAAGGATGATAAACTTGCACAACAATTTGCCACAAAGCTTGGAGAAAGGTTTCAGATAAAATCACTAGGCAATGTATCTGTTTATCTAGGAGTTAAAATTCAGCAAGATGAAAATGGGAACTATTGGCTCAGCCAAGAAGCTAAGATCCAGCAGTTGCTGGAAAGGTTTAAAATGGACAACTGTGCTGGTGTTAAAACCCCAATGGAGCTAAGTTACATAAAGGATGCTCAAGCCGAGCCACAGACAGAGTTCAGTAATCCCGGGGTTTACCAGTCAGCGATAGGCAGTCTACTCCACATTGCACAGTGGACTCGGCCCGATATAACATATGCTGTCAACATGCTGTGTAGACAAGCTGAAAAACCATCAATGCATGCTTGGCAAGGAGTAAAAAGAGTTTTAAGGTATCTCCAAACTACCAAAAGGTTTCGCTTAAAACTATCAGCAGAGGGCAGCACACAACTTGAATGTTGGGCCGACAGTAGTTGGGCAGATGCTGGACCAGATAGAAAATCAGTGTCAGGAATGGCGATAAAATTTGGAAATGCACTAATTGGTTGGAGATCAAGAAAGCAATCACTTATAGCTTTAAGTTCAACTGAATCTGAGTTCAATGCATTATCAGATGTATGTAGAGAACTGGAATTTTATAAGCAACTGGTACAAGAATTGTTTGGAGAATGTCCCCTACCTATCAGAGTGTGGGAAGACAACCAACCTTGTATTAAACTAGCTAAATCAGGTCAATTCAAGGGCCACACAAAACACTTGGATATCCGTTATCAAAATGTATGCCAAAGTGTAAAACAAGGTTTAATTGAACTAAAGTATTGTCCAAGCCAAGAAAACCTTGCAGACGGTTTTACGAAAGCTTTGAGTCCGCAATCTCATAAATGTTTCTGTTCAGGTTTAAATTTGAATTAAGGTTGGTACAGCTCAGTGTTACGAGCGAGAGGGGGTGTTGCTATCAAAGGGTTAAAGGGTAGCAGAAACGCTCTAATCACTGAGCAGCTGGAGGTCATTAGGCTTCCAGGAACATGAGTTTGTATAAATAGTCTCCTGTGTGTTTGTTCTCCCTTTTCTTTCTCCCCCTTTTTTGGGCGTGTTTGCTGAGATGTGTGGTTCTTCGCCAGGGTTGTTTTTTGTTTTTGTAAATAAACCTTATCTTTGAGTTACAAACCGCATGCTCCAAGACTCCTCTTTGAAAAGATACTGCCTCTCCTGCCCTTCTTCAACTACTGTGCGAAATACTCTGCTGTAGTGGGACTTGTGACGATGGAAGCGCACTGGGCATTTACATTAAACTAATTAAAGTTTAATGGGACATATACTGCCCTTCATCCATAGATTTAAGGTTGGTTTACGACTTAAAAATGCAAGGTAAAAAACACAAAATACACAATAAAAACAAGAACAAGAACAAACCAATAAGCCTCCTCCCTCAACCTCTCCTTTGGCTTGTCCTTCACTCATGACTTCTCTCTTGTTCCTTGATCTTAACTTCCTCACTTTTGCAAACCTTCCAGTTGTCCCTAATTTTGCCGGGACAGTCCCAGATTTATTGAAGCTGTCCTGGTTTCTGATGTTATCCTGCTTTTCCTTAGGACGTCCCTATGTTCATGGGAGAAATGTTGGATGGTATGGAGTTATACATAGAATAGAATGATAGAATGATCTCGATACGAATCCAAGGCAGACCTTTTAACATCACAGTAATCCAAGTTTATGCACCAACTACTGGTGCTGAAGAAACTGAAATTGACCAATTCTATGAAGACTTACAACACCTTATAGAAGTGACACCAAAGAAGGATGTTCTTCTCATTATAGGGGATTGGAATGCTAAAGTAGGGAGGCAAGAGATAAGAGGAACAACTGGCAAGTTTGGCCTTGGAGATCAAAACGAAGCAGGGCAAAGGCTAATTCAGATTTCCAAAGAATAGCAAGGAGAGACAAGAAGGCCTTCTTAAACGAGCAATGCAAACAATAGAGGAAAACAACAGAATGGGAAGAACCAGAGATCTGTTCAAGAAAATTGGAGCTATGAAAGGAACATTTCGTACAAAGATTACCATAATAAAGGACAAAAGTGGTAAGGACCTAACAGAAGCAGAAGACATCAAGAAGAGGTGGCAAGAATACACAGAGGAATTATACCAGAAAGATATGGATGTCTCGTACACCCCAGGTAGTGTGGTTGCTGACCTTGAGCCAGACATCCTGGAAAGTGAAGTCAAATGGGCCTCAGAAAGCACTGCAAATAACAAGGCCAGTGGAAGTGATGGTATTCCAGCTGAACTATTTAAAATTTTAAAAGATGATGCTGTTAAGGTGCTACACTCAATATGCCAGCAAATTTGGAAAACTCAGCAGTGGCCAGAAGATTGGAGAAGATCAGTCTACATCCCAATCCCAAAGAAGGGCAGTGCCAAAGAATGCTCCAACTACCGCACAATTGCACTCATTTCACACGCTAGCAAGGTTATGCTTAAAATTCTACAAGGAAGGCTCAAGCAGTATGTGGATCGAGAACTCCCAGAAGTGCAAGCTGGATTTAGAAGAGGCAGAAGAACCAGAGACCAAATTGCAAACATGCGCTGGATTATGGAGAAAGCTAGAGAGTTCCAGAAAGACATCTACTTCTGCTTCATTGACTACGCAAAAGCCTTTGACTGTGTCGACCACAGCAAACTATGGCAAGTTCTTAAAGAAATGGGAGTGCCTGATCACCTCATCTGTCTCCCGAGAAATCTCTATGTGGGACAAGAAGCTACAGTTAGAACTGGATATGGAACAACTGATTGGTTCAAAATTGGAAAAGGAGTACGACAAGGCTGTATTTTGTCTCCCTGCTTATTTAATTTATGTTGTGACGTGGGGTTTGTGATTTCAGCTCTCTTGACATAATATGCTGGAGACAGTTCTCTAGTAACACTTCTTTCTTAAAGCAAACAAGACTGAGACCTGAGGAGGGATGAGCTACATTTATAGGGACAGGGAACTAGCTAGAAAGGATACATTTTGGAGGGAACAATATCAGGCAATCACAGTCCTGCCTTTTGGAGGAAACCAATAAGACAGAGGATCCAAATACAGCAGCTTAAATGAACCAATAGTAGCTGTACCCTCTGGAACCAAAAGGCAGTTACTTTACCCTAATGCAAATACAGACAATAATAATACAGATATAAAATCCTTTGACTCAATACACAACAATTTATATGCAGAATGCATCATGCGAAAGGCTGGGCTGGATGAATCCCAAGCTGGAATTAAGATTGCCGGAAGAAATATCAACAACCTCAGATATGCAGATGACACAACCTTGATGGCAGAAAGTGAGGAGGAATTAAAGAACCTTTTAATGAGGGTGAAAGAGGAGAGCGCAAAATATGGTCTGAAGCTCAACATCAAAAAAACAAAGATCATGGCCACTGGTCCCATCACCTCCTGGCAAATAGAAGGGGAAGAAATGGAGGCAGTGAGAGATTTTACTTTCTTGGGCTCCATGATCACTGCAGATGGTGACAGCAGCCACATAATTAAAAGACGCCTGCTTCTTGGGAGAAGGGCAATGACAGGCCTAGACAGCATCTTGAGAAGTAGAGACGTCCCCTTGCCAACAAAGGTCGGTATAGTTAAAGCCATGGTTTTCCCAGTAGTGATGTATGGAAGTGAGAGCTGGACCATAAAGAAGGCTGATCGCCGAAGAATTGATGCTTTTGAATTCTGGTGCTGGAGGAGACTCTTGAGAGTCCCATGGACTGCAAGAAGATCAAACGCATCCATTCTTAAGGAAATCAGCCCTGAGTGCTCACTGGAAGGACAAATCGTGAAGCTGAGGCTCCTGTACTTTGGCCACCTCATGAGAAGAGAAGACTCCCTGGAGAAGACACTGATGCTGGGCTAGATGGAGGGCACAAGGAGAAGGGGGCGACAGAGGACCAGATGGTTGGAAAGTGTTTTCGAGGTTACCAGCACGAGGTTGACCAAACTGCTGGAGGTAGTGGAGGACAGAGGTGCCTGGCGTGCTCTGGTCCATGGGGTCACGAAGAGTCGGACACGAATAAACGACTAAACAACAACAACCTAGGGAAGTTTTTTAATGTTTACTGTTTTATTACCTTTTTATATGTTTTGGAAGCCGCCCAGAGTTGCTAGAGCAACCCAGGCAGATGGATGTGGTATAAATACAGTGGTACCTCGGGTTACATATGCTTCAGGTTACATATGCTTCAGGTTGCAGATGCTTCAGGTTACAGACTCCGCTAACCCAGAAATAGTGCTTCAGGTTAAGAAATTTGCTTCTGAGAACAGAAATCGTGATCCGGCGGCGCGGCAACAGCAGGAGGCCCCATTAGCTAAAGTGGTGCTTCAGGTTAAGAACAGTTTCAGTTTAAGAACGGACCTCCGGAACGAATTAAGTACTTAACCTGAGGTATCACTGTAGTAAAATTGTTGTTACAGAACAGGGCACCCCTATTTTCATCGGAGAAATGTTGGAGGGTATGCTTTTGTCCTCACCTCAGTTTTGACTACGGGCTCCTCACACAGCTCCTGACTCACGACAGTGTGTTGCCCATAGCTCAGTTCTGACTAAAGGATTTTATGCAGCCAATGCTGGCGGGGACCTTTTGGGACCCAAGATATCCAACGCCACTACATTCTGTTGTACATTTTAACATAATAGTGTAAACAGGGATCAACATACAAACACTGAGAAGCCATTCCCCCCGCCCCACTACTTTATATGGAAACAACTGGAAAAACCTCTGTGATTGAGGCTATCAACAAGGCGCCTTTTTGTACAACGAACACTTCTGAGGTCATTCTTACTACTGCTTTACTACTACTTTACTACCACTTTACTACTACTTTACTACTACTTTACTACTACTTTACTACAACTTTACTACTACTTTACTACCACTTTACTACCACTTTACTACTACTTTCCAACTGCTTTACTACAATTTTACTACTGCTTTACTACCGCTTTACTATTACTTTACTACCATTTTACTACTACCTTACTACTGCTTTACTACCATTTAACTACTATTTTTCTACAATTTTACTACAACTTTGCTACTACTTTAAAGTTCTTTTACTGCTATTCCACCACTTTAGTATTGGACCATTTTACTACCGCTTTACTACTTCTTTACTACTATCTTACTGCTGTTTCACTACTGCCTTACTACCATTTTACTACTATTTTACTACTGCGTTACTACTACTTTACTGCTATTTTACTGCTACTATTCCACCACTTTACTATTGTTTTACCATTACTTAACAGCTACTTCCCTACTGGTTTACTATTGCTTTACTACCACTTTACTTCCACTTTACTACTGCTACTTTATTACTTATACTACTTTACTATTTATACCCCTATTTATACAGTAGACCTTCCTGAACAATGGCATGCCTGTCTATAGTAACAAATAGTATTGTTACTATATTGTTACGACAACTTAACCTGCTTTACTAATGCGTGACAAAGCTGCATTTGGTGAGCCAGCGCAGCACACGGAAACGCCGTTTACCTTCCCGCCAGTAAGCGGTCCCTATTTATCTACTTGCACCCGGGGTTGCTTTCGAACTGCTAGGTTGGCAGGCGCTGGGACCAAGCAACAGGAGCGCCCCCAGCCGCGTGGATTCGAACCGCTGACCTTTTGTTCGGCAGGCCCTAGACGCTGAGGCTTTTACCCACAGCGCCACCCGCATCCCTACGCCAACGTAACTGGCAGAAAAATATTTTTTTGAAACAATCCCTAAGCCCCGGGGTCACAATTTGATCAAAAATCTGACTTTCAACCATTCACTCAAAAATGGTGCCAAATGGTTGCAAATGCTCCCTTGAGAGGTATGGCGGTCGAAACAGAAGGCTTTTTATGAAAGGAAAAGAAATCAGCCCTCGACAACTTAACCTGCTTTACTACTACTTTACTACCACTTTACTACTACTTTCCTACCACTTTACTACTACTTTACTACAATTTTCTACTACTTTACTACCATTTTACTACTGCTTTACTACCGTTTTACTACTGCTTTACTACCGCTTTACTACTACTTTACTACCATTTTACTACTACCTTACTACTGCTTTACTACCATTTAACTACTATTTTTCTACAATTTTACTACTGCTTTACTACTACTTTAAAGCTATTTTACTGCTATTCCACCACTTTACTATTGGACCATTTTACTACCGCTTTACTACTTCTTTACTACTATCTTACTGCTGTTTCACTACTGCCTTACTACCATTTTACTACTATTTTACTACTGTGTTACTACTACTTTACTGCTATTTTACTGCTACTATTCCACCACTTTACTATTGTTTTACCATTACTTAACTGCTACTTCCCTACTGGTTTACTATTGCTTTACTACCACTTTACTTCCACTTTACTACTGCTACTTTATTACTTATACTACTTTACTATTTATACCCCTATTTATACAGTAGACCTTCCTGAACAATGGCATGCCTGTCTATAGTAACAAATAGTATTGTTACTATTTTATTAATTGTATATACTGCCCTTCATCCGTAGATTTAAGGTTGGTTTACGACTTAAAAATGCAAGGTAAAAAACACAAAATACACAATAAAAACAAGAACAAGAACAAACCAATAAGCCTCCTCCCTCAACCTCTCCTTTGGCTTGTCCTTCACTCATGACTTCTCTCTTGTTCCTTGATCTTAACTTCCTCACTTTTGCAAACCTTCCAGTTGTCCCTAATTTTGCCGGGACAGTCCCAGATTTATTGAAGCTGTCCTGGTTTCTGATGTTATCCTGCTTTTCCTTAGGACGTCCCTATGTTCATGGGAGAAATGTTGGATGGTATGGAGTTATACATAGAATAGAATGATAGAATGATCTCGATACGAATCCAAGGCAGACCTTTTAACATCACAGTAATCCAAGTTTATGCACCAACTACTGGTGCTGAAGAAACTGAAACTGACCAATTCTATGAAGACTTACAACACCTTATAGAAGTGACACCAAAGAAGGATGTTCTTCTCATTATAGGGGATTGGAATGCTAAAGTAGGGAGGCAAGAGATAAGAGGAACAACTGGCAAGTTTGTCCTTGGAGATCAAAACGAAGCAGGGCAAAGGCTAATAGAGTTCTGTCAAGAGAACAAGCTGGTCATCACAAACACGCTTTTCCAACAACACAAGAGACGACTCTACACATGGACATCACCAGATGGGCAGCATCGAAATCAGATTGATTATATTCTCTGCAGCCAAAGATGGAGAGGCTCTATAGAGTCAGCAAAAACAAGACCTGGAGCTGACTGTGGCTCAGATCATCAGCTTCTTATAGCAAAATTCAAACTTAAACTGAAGAAAGTAGGGAAAACCACTGGGTCGGTAAGATATCATCTAAGTCAAATCCCTTATGAATACACAGTGGAAGTGACGAACAGGTTTAAGGATTTAGATTTGGTGGACAGAGTGCCTGAAGAACTATGGATGGAGGCTGGTAACATTGTACAGGAGGCAACAACGAAAACCATCCCAATGAAAAGGAAATGCAAGAAAGCAAAGTGGCTGTCCAACGAGGCCTTACAAACAGCGGAGGAGAGAAGGCAAGCAAAATGCGAGGGAGATAGTGAAAGATACAGGAAACTGAATGCAGCTTTCCAAAGAATAGCAAGGAGAGACAAGAAGGCCTTCTTAAACGAGCAATGCAAACAATAGAGGAAAACAACAGAATGGGAAGAACCAGAGATCTGTTCAAGAAAATTGGAGCTATGAAAGGAACATTTCGTACAAAGATTACCATAATAAAGGACAAAAGTGGTAAGGACCTAACAGAAGCAGAAGACATCAAGAAGAGGTGGCAAGAATACACAGAGGAATTATACCAGAAAGATATGGATGTCTCGTACACCCCAGGTAGTGTGGTTGCTGACCTTGAGCCAGACATCCTGGAACGTGAAGTCAAATGGGCCTTAGAAAGCACTGCAAATAACAAGGCCAGTGGAAGTGATGGTATTCCAGCTGAACTATTTAAAATTTTAAAAGATGATGCTGTTAAGGTGCTACACTCAATATGCCAGCAAATTTGGAAAACTCAGCAGTGGCCAGAAGATTGGAGAAGATCAGTCTACATCCCAATCCCAAAGAAGGGCAGTGCCAAAGAATGCTCCAACTACCGCACAATTGCACTCATTTCACACGCTAGCAAGGTTATGCTTAAAATTCTACAAGGAAGGCTCAAGCAGTATGTGGATCGAGAACTCCCAGAAGTGCAAGCTGGATTTAGAAGAGGCAGAAGAACCAGAGACCAAATTGCAAACATGCGCTGGATTATGGAGAAAGCTAGAGAGTTCCAGAAAGACATCTACTTCTGCTTCATTGACTACGCAAAAGCCTTTGACTGTGTCGACCACAGCAAACTATGGCAAGTTCTTAAAGAAATGGGAGTGCCTGATCACCTCATCTGTCTCCCGAGAAATCTCTATGTGGGACAAGAAGCTACAGTTAGAACTGGATATGGAACAACTGATTGGTTCAAAATTGGAAAAGGAGTACGACAAGGCTGTATTTTGTCTCCCTGCTTATTTAATTTATGTTGTGACGTGGGGTTTGTGATTTCAGCTCTCTTGACATAATATGCTGGAGACAGTTCTCTAGTAACACTTCTTTATTAAAGCAAACAAGACTGAGACCTGAGGAGGGGAGAGCTACATTTATAGGGACAGGGAACTAGCTAGAAAGGATACATTTTGGAGGGAACAATATCAGGCAATCACAGTCCTGCCTTTTGGAGGAAACCAATAAGGCAGAGGATCCAAATACAGCAGCTAAAATGAACCAATAGTAGCTGTACCCTCTGGAACCAAAAGGCAGTTACTTTACCCTAATGCAAATACAGACAATAATAATACAGATATAAAATCCTTTGACTCAATACACAACAATTTATATGCAGAATGCATCATGCGAAAGGCTGGGCTGGATGAATCCCAAGTTGGAATTAAGATTGCCGGAAGAAATATCAACAACCTCAGATATGCAGATGACACAACCTTGATGGCAGAAAGTGAGGAGGAATTAAAGAACCTTTTAATGAGGGTGAAAGAGGAGAGCGCAAAATATGGTCTGAAGCTCAACATCAAAAAAACAAAGATCATGGCCACTGGTCCCATCACCTCCTGGCAAATAGAAGGGGAAGAAATGGAGGCAGTGACAGATTTTACTTTCTTGGGCTCCACGATCACTGAAGATGGTGACAGCAGCCACAAAATTAAAAGACGCCTGCTTCTTGGGAGAAAGGCAATGACAGGCCTAGACAGCATCTTGAGAAGTAGAGACGTCCCCTTGCCAACAAAGGTCCGTATAGTTAAAGCCATGGTTTTCCCAGTAGTGATGTATGGAAGTGAGAGCTGGACCATAAAGAAGGCTGATCGCCGAAGAATTGATGCTTTTGAATTCTGGTGCTGGAGGAGACTCTTGAGAGTCCCATGGACTGCAAGAAGATCAAACACATCCATTCTTAAGGAAATCAGCCCTGAGTGCTCACTGGAAGGACAGATCGTGAAGCTGAGGCTCCTGTACTTTGGCCACCTCATGAGAAGAGAAGACTCCCTGGAGAAGACACTGATGCTGGGAAAGATGGAGGGCACAAGGAGAAGGGGGCGACAGAGGACCAGATGGTTGGATAGTGTTTTCGAGGTTACCAGCATGAGTTTGACCAAACTGCGGGAGGTAGTGGAGGACAGAGGTGCCTGGCGTGCTCTGGTCCATGGGGTCACGAAGAGTCGGACACGACTAAACGACTAAACAACAACAACCTAGGGAAGTTTTTTAATGTTTACTTTTTTATTACCTTTTTATATGTTTTGGAAGCCGCCCAGAGTGGCTAGAGCAACCCAGGCAGATGGATGTGGTATAAATACAGTGGTACCTCGGGTTACATATGCTTGAGGTTACATATGCTTCAGGTTACAGATGCTTCAGGTTACAGACTCCGCTAACCCAGAAATAGTGCTTCAGGTTAAGAAATTTGCTTCTGAGAACAGAAATCGTGATCCAGCGGCGCGGCGACAGCAGGAGGCCCCATTAGCTAAAGTGGTGCTTCAGGTTAAGAACAGTTTCAGTTTAAGAACGGACCTCCGGAACGAATTAAGTACTTAAGCTGAGGTACCACTGTAGTAAAATTCTTGTTACAGAACAGGGCACCCCTATTTTCATCGGAGAAATGTTGGAGGGTATGCTTTTGTCCTCACCTCAGTTTTGACTACGGTCTCCTCACACAGTTCCTGACTCACGACAGTGTGTTGCCCATAGCTCAGTTCTGACTAAAGGATTTTATGCAGCCACTGCTGGCGGGGACCTTTTGGGACCCAAAATATCCAACGCCACTAAATTCTGGTGTACATTTTAACATAATAGTGTAAACAGGGATCAACATACAAACACTGAGAAGCCATTCCCCCCGCCCCACTACTTTATATGGAAACAACTGGAAAAACCTCTGTGATTGAGGCTATCAACAAGGCGCCTTTTTGTACAACGAACACTTCTGAGGTCATTCTTACTACTGCTTTACTACTACTTTACTACCACTTTACTACTACTTTACTACTACTTTACTACTACTTTACTACAACTTTACTACTACTTTACTACCACTTTACTACCACTTTACTACTACTTTCCAACTGCTTTACTACAATTTTACTACTGCTTTACTACCGCTTTACTATTACTTTACTACCATTTTACTACTACCTTACTACTGCTTTACTACCATTTAACTACTATTTTTCTACAATTTTACTACAACTTTGCTACTACTTTAAAGTTCTTTTACTGCTATTCCACCACTTTAGTATTGGACCATTTTACTACCGCTTTACTACTTCTTTACTACTATCTTACTGCTGTTTCACTACTGCCTTACTACCATTTTACTACTATTTTACTACTGCGTTACTACTACTTTACTGCTATTTTACTGCTACTATTCCACCACTTTACTATTGTTTTACCATTACTTAACAGCTACTTCCCTACTGGTTTACTATTGCTTTACTACCACTTTACTTCCACTTTACTACTGCTACTTTATTACTTATACTACTTTACTATTTATACCCCTATTTATACAGTAGACCTTCCTGAACAATGGCATGCCTGTCTATAGTAACAAATAGTATTGTTACTATATTGTTACGACAACTTAACCTGCTTTACTAATGCGTGACAAAGCTGCATTTGGTGAGCCAGCGCAGCACACGGAAACGCCGTTTACCTTCCCGCCAGTAAGCGGTCCCTATTTATCTACTTGCACCCGGGGTTGCTTTCGAACTGCTAGGTTGGCAGGCGCTGGGACCAAGCAACAGGAGCGCCCCCAGCCGCGTGGATTCGAACCGCTGACCTTTTGTTCGGCAGGCCCTAGACGCTGAGGCTTTTACCCACAGCGCCACCCGCATCCCTACGCCAACGTAACTGGCAGAAAAATATTTTTTTGAAACAATCCCTAAGCCCCGGGGTCACAATTTGATCAAAAATCTGACTTTCAACCATTCACTCAAAAATGGTGCCAAATGGTTGCAAATGCTCCCTTGAGAGGTATGGCGGTCGAAACAGAAGGCTTTTTATGAAAGGAAAAGAAATCAGCCCTCGACAACTTAACCTGCTTTACTACTACTTTACTACCACTTTACTACTACTTTCCTACCACTTTACTACTACTTTACTACAATTTTCTACTACTTTACTACCATTTTACTACTGCTTTACTACCGTTTTACTACTGCTTTACTACTGCTTTACTACTACTTTACTACCATTTTACTACTACCTTACTACTGCTTTACTACCATTTAACTACTATTTTTCTACAATTTTACTACTGCTTTACTACTACTTTAAAGCTATTTTACTGCTATTCCACCACTTTACTATTGGACCATTTTACTACCGCTTTACTACTTCTTTACTACTATCTTACTGCTGTTTCACTACTGCCTTACTACCATTTTACTACTATTTTACTACTGTGTTACTACTACTTTACTGCTATTTTACTGCTACTATTCCACCACTTTACTATTGTTTTACCATTACTTAACTGCTACTTCCCTACTGGTTTACTATTGCTTTACTACCACTTTACTTCCACTTTACTACTGCTACTTTATTACTTATACTACTTTACTATTTATACCCCTATTTATACAGTAGACCTTCCTGAACAATGGCATGCCTGTCTATAGTAACAAATAGTATTGTTACTATTTTATTAATTGTATATACTGCCCTTCATCCGTAGATTTAAGGTTGGTTTACGACTTAAAAATGCAAGGTAAAAAACACAAAATACACAATAAAAACAAGAACAAGAACAAACCAATAAGCCTCCTCCCTCAACCTCTCCTTTGGCTTGTCCTTCACTCATGACTTCTCTCTTGTTCCTTGATCTTAACTTCCTCACTTTTGCAAACCTTCCAGTTGTCCCTAATTTTGCCGGGACAGTCCCAGATTTATTGAAGCTGTCCTGGTTTCTGATGTTATCCTGCTTTTCCTTAGGACGTCCCTATGTTCATGGGAGAAATGTTGGATGGTATGGAGTTATACATAGAATAGAATGATAGAATGATCTCGATACGAATCCAAGGCAGACCTTTTAACATCACAGTAATCCAAGTTTATGCACCAACTACTGGTGCTGAAGAAACTGAAACTGACCAATTCTATGAAGACTTACAACACCTTATAGAAGTGACACCAAAGAAGGATGTTCTTCTCATTATAGGGGATTGGAATGCTAAAGTAGGGAGGCAAGAGATAAGAGGAACAACTGGCAAGTTTGTCCTTGGAGATCAAAACGAAGCAGGGCAAAGGCTAATAGAGTTCTGTCAAGAGAACAAGCTGGTCATCACAAACACGCTTTTCCAACAACACAAGAGACGACTCTACACATGGACATCACCAGATGGGCAGCATCGAAATCAGATTGATTATATTCTCTGCAGCCAAAGATGGAGAGGCTCTATAGAGTCAGCAAAAACAAGACCTGGAGCTGACTGTGGCTCAGATCATCAGCTTCTTATAGCAAAATTCAAACTTAAACTGAAGAAAGTAGGGAAAACCACTGGGTCGGTAAGATATCATCTAAGTCAAATCCCTTATGAATACACAGTGGAAGTGACGAACAGGTTTAAGGATTTAGATTTGGTGGACAGAGTGCCTGAAGAACTATGGATGGAGGCTGGTAACATTGTACAGGAGGCAACAACGAAAACCATCCCAATGAAAAGGAAATGCAAGAAAGCAAAGTGGCTGTCCAACGAGGCCTTACAAACAGCGGAGGAGAGAAGGCAAGCAAAATGCGAGGGAGATAGTGAAAGATACAGGAAACTGAATGCAGCTTTCCAAAGAATAGCAAGGAGAGACAAGAAGGCCTTCTTAAACGAGCAATGCAAACAATAGAGGAAAACAACAGAATGGGAAGAACCAGAGATCTGTTCAAGAAAATTGGAGCTATGAAAGGAAAATTTCGTACAAAGATTACCATAATAAAGGACAAAAGTGGTAAGGACCTAACAGAAGCAGAAGACATCAAGAAGAGGTGGCAAGAATACACAGAGGAATTATACCAGAAAGATATGGATGTCTCGTACACCCCAGGTAGTGTGGTTGCTGACCTTGAGCCAGACATCCTGGAAAGTGAAGTCAAATGGGCCTTAGAAAGCACTGCAAATAACAAGGCCAGTGGAAGTGATGGTATTCCAGCTGAACTATTTAAAATTTTAAAAGATGATGCTGTTAAGGTGCTACACTCAATATGCCAGCAAATTTGGAAAACTCAGCAGTGGCCAGAAGATTGGAGAAGATCAGTCTACATCCCAATCCCAAAGAAGGGCAGTGCCAAAGAATGCTCCAACTACCGCACAATTGCACTCATTTCACACGCTAGCAAGGTTATGCTTAAAATTCTACAAGGAAGGCTCAAGCAGTATGTGGATCGAGAACTCCCAGAAGTGCAAGCTGGATTTAGAAGAGGCAGAAGAACCAGAGACCAAATTGCAAACATGCGCTGGATTATGGAGAAAGCTAGAGAGTTCCAGAAAGACATCTACTTCTGCTTCATTGACTACGCAAAAGCCTTTGACTGTGTCGACCACAGCAAACTATGGCAAGTTCTTAAAGAAATGGGAGTGCCTGATCACCTCATCTGTCTCCCGAGAAATCTCTATGTGGGACAAGAAGCTACAGTTAGAACTGGATATGGAACAACTGATTGGTTCAAAATTGGAAAAGGAGTACGACAAGGCTGTATTTTGTCTCCCTGCTTATTTAATTTATGTTGTGACGTGGGGTTTGTGATTTCAGCTCTCTTGACATAATATGCTGGAGACAGTTCTCTAGTAACACTTCTTTATTAAAGCAAACAAGACTGAGACCTGAGGAGGGGAGAGCTACATTTATAGGGACAGGGAACTAGCTAGAAAGGATACATTTTGGAGGGAACAATATCAGGCAATCACAGTCCTGCCTTTTGGAGGAAACCAATAAGGCAGAGGATCCAAATACAGCAGCTTAAATGAACCAATAGTAGCTGTACCCTCTGGAACCAAAAGGCAGTTACTTTACCCTAATGCAAATACAGACAATAATAATACAGATATAAAATCCTTTGACTCAATACACAACAATTTATATGCAGAATGCATCATGCGAAAGGCTGGGCTGGATGAATCCCAAGTTGGAATTAAGATTGCCGGAAGAAATATCAACAACCTCAGATATGCAGATGACACAACCTTGATGGCAGAAAGTGAGGAGGAATTAAAGAACCTTTTAATGAGGGTGAAAGAGGAGAGCGCAAAATATGGTCTGAAGCTCAACATCAAAAAAACAAAGATCATGGCCACTGGTCCCATCACCTCCTGGCAAATAGAAGGGGAAGAAATGGAGGCAGTGACAGATTTTACTTTCTTGGGCTCCACGATCACTGAAGATGGTGACAGCAGCCACAAAATTAAAAGACGCCTGCTTCTTGGGAGAAAGGCAATGACAGGCCTAGACAGCATCTTGAGAAGTAGAGACGTCCCCTTGCCAACAAAGGTCCGTATAGTTAAAGCCATGGTTTTCCCAGTAGTGATGTATGGAAGTGAGAGCTGGACCATAAAGAAGGCTGATCGCCGAAGAATTGATGCTTTTGAATTCTGGTGCTGGAGGAGACTCTTGAGAGTCCCATGGACTGCAAGAAGATCAAACACATCCATTCTTAAGGAAATCAGCCCTGAGTGCTCACTGGAAGGACAGATCGTGAAGCTGAGGCTCCTGTACTTTGGCCACCTCATGAGAAGAGAAGACTCCCTGGAGAAGACACTGATGCTGGGAAAGATGGAGGGCACAAGGAGAAGGGGGCGACAGAGGACCAGATGGTTGGATAGTGTTTTCGAGGTTACCAGCATGAGTTTGACCAAACTGCGGGAGGTAGTGGAGGACAGAGGTGCCTGGCGTGCTCTGGTCCATGGGGTCACGAAGAGTCGGACACGACTAAACGACTAAACAACAACAACCTAGGGAAGTTTTTTAATGTTTACTGTTTTATTACCTTTTTATATGTTTTGGAAGCCGCCCAGAGTGGCTAGAGCAACCCAGGCAGATGGATGTGGTATAAATACAGTGGTACCTCGGGTTACATATGCTTGAGGTTACATATGCTTCAGGTTACAGATGCTTCAGGTTACAGACTCCGCTAACCCAGAAATAGTGCTTCAGGTTAAGAAATTTGCTTCTGAGAACAGAAATCGTGATCCGGCGGCGCGGCGACAGCAGGAGGCCCCATTAGCTAAAGTGGTGCTTCAGGTTAAGAACAGTTTCAGTTTAAGAACGGACCTCCGGAACGAATTAAGTACTTAAGCTGAGGTACCACTGTAGTAAAATTCTTGTTACAGAACAGGGCACCCCTATTTTCATCGGAGAAATGTTGGAGGGTATGCTTTTGTCCTCACCTCAGTTTTGACTACGGTCTCCTCACACAGTTCCTGACTCACGACAGTGTGTTGCCCATAGCTCAGTTCTGACTAAAGGATTTTATGCAGCCACTGCTGGCGGGGACCTTTTGGGACCCAAAATATCCAACGCCACTAAATTCTGGTGTACTTTTTAACATAATAGTGTAAACAGGGATCAACATACAAACACTGAGAAGCCATTCCCCCCGCCCCACTACCTTATATGGAAACAACTGGAAAAACCTCTGTGATTGAGGCTATCAACAAGGCGCCTTTTTGTACAACGAACACTTCTGAGGTCATTCTTACTACTGCTTTACTACCACTTTACTACCACTTTACTACTACTTTACTACCACTTTACTACTACTTTACTACTACTTTACTATCACTTTACTACTACTTTACTACCACTTTACTACCACTTTACTACTTCTTTCCTACTGCTTTACTACAATTTTACTACTGCTTTACTACCGCTTTACTATTACTTTACTATCATTTTATTACTACCTTACTACTGCTTTACTACCATTTAACTACTATTTTTCTACAATTTTACTACAACTTTACTACTACTTTAAAGTTCTTTTACTGCTATTCCACCACTTTACTATTGGAGCATTTAAATACCACTTTACTACTTCTTTACTACTATCTTACTGCTGTTTCACTCCTGCCTTACTACCATTTTACTACTATTTTACTACTGCGTTACTACTACTTTACTAATATTTTACTGCTACTATTCCACCACTTTACTATTGTTTTACCATTACTTAACAGCTACTTCCCTACTGGTTTACTATTACTTTACTACCACTTTACTTCCACTTTACTACTGCTACTTTATTACTTATACTACTTTACTATTTATACCCCTATTTATACAGTAGACCTTCCTGAACAATGGCATGCCTGTCTATAGTAACAAATAGTATTGTTCCTATAATATAGTATTTGTACTATAGTAACAAATAGTATTGTTACTATATTGTTACGACAACTTAACCTGCTTTACTAATGCGTGACAAAGCTGCATTTGGTGAGCCAGCGCAGCACACGGAAACGCCGTTTACCTTCCCGCCAGTAAGCGGTCCCTATTTATCTATTTGCACCCGGGGTTGCTTTCGAACTGCTAGGTTGGCAGGCGCTGGGACCAAGCAACAGGAGCGCACCCAGCCGCGTGGATTCGAACCGCCGACCTTTTGATCGGCAGGCCCTAGGGGCTGAGGCTTTTACCCACAGCGTCACCCGCATCCCTACGCCAACTTAACCGGCAGAAAAATATTTTTTTGAAAAAATCCCAAAGCCCCGGGGTCACAATTTGATCAATAATCTGACTTTCAACCATTCACTCTAAAATGGTGCCAAACCGTTGCAAATGCTCCCTTGAGAGGTTTGGCGGTCGAAACAGAAGGCTTTTTATGAAAGGAAAAGAAATCAGCCCTCGACAACTTAACCTGCTTTACTACTACTTTACTACCACTTTACTACTACTTTCCTACCACTTTACTACTACTTTACTACAATTTTTCTACTACCTTACTACCATTTTACTACTGCTTTACTAAAGTTTTACTACCGCTTTACTACCGCTTTACTACTACTTTACTACCATTTTACTACTACCTTACTACTGCTTTACTACCATTTAACTACTATTTTTCTACAATTTTACTACTGCTTTACTACTACTTTAAAGCTATTTTACTGCTATTCCACCACTTTACTATTGGACCATTTTACTACCGCTTTACTACTTCTTTACTACTATCTTACTGCTGTTTCACTACTGCCTCACTACCATTTTACTACTATTTTACTACTGCGTTACTACTACTTTACTGCTATTTTACTGCTACTATTCCACCACTTTACTATTGTTTTACCATTACTTAACTGCTACTTCCCTACCTGTTTAGTATTGCTTTACTACCACTTTATTTCCAATTTCCTACTGCTACTTTTTTACTTATACTACTTTACTATTTATACCCCTATTTATACAGTAGACCTTCCTGAACAATGGCATGCCTGTCTATAGTAACAAATAGTATTGTTACTATTTTATTAATTGTATATACTGCCCTTCATCCGTAGATTTAAGGTTGGTTTACGACTTAAAAATGCAAGGTAAAAAACACAAAATACACAATAAAAACAAGAACAAGAACAAACCAATAAGCCTCCTCCCTCAACCTCTCCTTTGGCTTGTCCTTCACTCATAACTTCTCTCTTGTTCCTTGATCTTAACTTCCTCACTTTTGCAAACCTTCCAGTTGTCCCTAATTTTGCCGGGACAGTCCCAGATTTATTGAAGCTGTCCTGGTTTCTGATGTTATCCTGCTTTTCCTTAGGACGTCCCTATGTTCATGGGAGAAATGTTGGATGGTATGGAGTTATACATAGAATAGAATGATAGAATGATCTCGATACCAATCCTAGAAAGACGTTTTAACATCACAGTAATCCAAGTTTATGCACCAACTACTGGTGCTGAAGAAACTGAAATTGATCAATTCTATGAAGACTTACAACACCTTATAGAAGTGACACCAAAGAAGGATGTTCTTCTCATTATAGGGGATTGGAATGCTAAAGTAGGGAGGCAAGAGATAAGAGGAACAACTGGCAAGTTTGGCCTTGGAGATCAAAACGAAGCAGGGCAAAGGCTAATAGAGTTCTGTCAAGAGAACAAGCTGGTCATCATCACAAACACGCTTTTCCAACAACACAAGAGACGACTCTACACATGGACATCACCAGATGGGCAGCATCGAAATCAGATTGATTATATTCTCTGCAGCCAAAGATGGAGAGGCTCTATACAGTCAGCAAAAACAAGACCTGGAGCTGACTGTGGCTCAGATCATCAGCTTCTTATAGCAAAATTCAAACTTAAACTGAAGAAAGTAGGGAAAACCATTGGGCCGGTAAGATATCATCTAAGTCAAATCCCTTATGAATACACAGTGGAAGCGACGAACAGGTTTAAGGATTTAGATTTGGTGGACAGAGTGCCTGAAGAACTATGGATGGAGGCTGGTAACATTGTACAGGAGGCAACAACGAAAAGCATCCCAATGAAAAGGAAATGCAAGAAAGCAAAGTGGCTGTCCAACGAGGCCTTACAAACAGCGGAGGAGAGAAGGCAAGCAAAATGCGAGGGAGATAGTGAAAGATACAGGAAATTGAATGCAGATTTCCAAAGAACAGCAAGGAGAGACAAGAAGGCCTTCTTAAACGAGCAATGCAAACAACAGAGGAAAACAACAGAATGGGAAGAACCAGAGATCTGTTCAAGAAAATTGGAGCTATGAAAGGAACATTTCGTACAAAGATTACCATAATAAAGGACAAAAGTGGTAAGGACCTAAGAGAAGCAGAAGACATCAAGAAGAGGTGGCAAGAATACACAGAGGAATTATACCAGAAAGCTATGGATGTCTCGTACACCCCAGGTAGTGTGGTTGCTGACCTTGAGCCAGACATCCTGGAAAGTGAAGTCAAATGGGCCTCAGAAAGCACTGCAAATAACAAGGCCAGTGGAAGTGATGGTATTCCAGCTGAACTATTTAAAATTTTAAAAGATGATGCTGTTAAGGTGCTACACTCAATATGCCAGCAAATTTGGAAAACTCAGCAGTGGCCAGAAGATTGGAGAAGATCAGTCTACATCCCAATCCCAAAGAAGGGCAGTGCCAAAGAATGCTCCAACTACCGCACAATTGCACTCATTTCACACGCTAGCAAGGTTATGCTTAAAATTCTACAAGGAAGGCTCAAGCAGTATGTGGATCGAGAACTCCCAGAAGTGCAAGCTGGATTTAGAAGAGGCAGAAGAACCAGAGACCAAATTGCAAACATGCGCTGGATTATGGAGAAAGCTAGAGAGTTCCAGAAAGACATCTACTTCTGCTTCATTGACTACGCAAAAGCCTTTGACTGTGTCGACCACAGCAAACTATGGCAAGTTCTTAAAGAAATGGGAGTGCCTGATCACCTCATCTGTCTCCCAAGAAATCTCTATGTGGGACAAGAAGCTACAGTTAGAACTGGATATGGAACAACTGATTGGTTCAAAATTGGAAAAGGAGTACGACAAGGCTGTATTTTGTCTCCCTGCTTATTTAATTTATGTTGTGACGTGGGGTTTGTGATTTCAGCTCTCTTGACATAATATGCTGGAGACAGTTCTCTAGTAACACTTCTTTATTAAAGCAAACAAGACTGAGACCTGAGGAGGGGAGAGCTACATTTATAGGGACAGGGAACTAGCTAGAAAGGATACATTTTGGAGGGAACAATATCAGGCAATCACAGTCCTGCCTTTTGGAGGAAACCAATAAGGCAGAGGATCCAAATAAAGCAGCTTAAATGAACCAATAGTAGCTGTACCCTCTGGAACCAAAAGGCAGTTACTTTACCCTAATGCAAATACAAACAATAATAATACAGATATAAAATCCTTTGACTCAATACACAACAATTTATAGAAGACACTGATGCTGGGAGAAGGGAGCGACAGAGGACCAGATGGTTGGATAGTGTTTTCGAGGTTACCAGCATGAGTTTGACCAAACTGCGGGAGGTAGTGGAGGACAGAGGTGCCTGGCGTGCTCTGGTCCATGGGGTCACGAAGAGTCGGACACGACTAAACGACTAAACAACAACAACCTAGGGAAGTTTTTTAATGTTTACTGTTTTATTACCTTTTTATATGTTTTGGAAGACGCCCAGAGTGGCTAGAGCAACCCAGGCAGATGGATGTGGTATAAATACAGTGGTACCTCGGGTTACATATGCTTCAGGTTACATATGCTTCAGGTTACAGATGCTTCAGGTTACAGACTCCGCTAACCCAGAAATAGTGCTTCAGGTTAAGAAATTTGCTTCTGAGAACAGAAATCGTGATCCGGCGGCACGGCAACAGCAGGAGGCCCCATTAGCTAAAGTGGTGCTTCAGGTTAAGAACAGTTTCAGTTTAAGAACGGACCTCCGGAACAAATTAAGTACTTAAGCTGAGGTACCACTGTAGTAAAATTCTTGTTACAGAACAGGGCACCCCTATTTTCATCGGAGAAATGTTGGAGGGTATGCTTTTGTCCTCACCTCAGTTTTGACTACGGTCTCCTCACACAGTTCCTGACTCACGACAGTGTGTTGCCCATAGCTCAGTTCTGACTAAAGGATTTTATGCAGCCACTGCTGGCGGGGACCTTTTGGGACCCAAAATATCCAACGCCACTAAATTCTGGTGTACTTTTTAACATAATAGTGTAAAGAGGGATCAACATACAAACACTGAGAAGCCATTCCCCCCCGCCCCACTACTTTATATGGAAACAACTGGAAAAACCTCTGTGATTGAGGCTATCAACATGGCGCCTTTTTGTACAACGAATACTTCTGAGGTCATTCTTACTACTGCTTTACTACTACTTTACTACTACTTTACTACCACTTTACTACTACTTTACTACTACTTTACTATCACTTTAATACTACTACTTTACTACCACTTTACTACTACTTTACTACTACTTTACTACCACTTTACTACTACTTTACTACCACTTTACTACTACTTTACTACTACTTTACTACCACTTTACTATCACTTTACTACTACATTACTATCACTTTAATACTACTTTACTACCACTTTACTATCACTTTTCTACTACTTTACTACCACTTTACTACTACTTTACTACTGCTTTACTACAATTTTACTACTGCTTTACTACCGCTTTACTATTACTTTACTACCATTTTACTACTACCTTACTACTGCTTTACTTCCATTTAACTACTAGTTTACTATTACTTTAAAGTTCTTTTACTGCTATTCCACCACTTTACTATTGGACCATTTAAATACCACTTTACTACTTCTTTACTACTATCTTACTGCTGTTTCACTACTGCCTTACTACCATTTTACTACTATTTTACTACTGCGTTACTACTACTTTACTACTACTTTACTGCTATTTTACTGCTACTATTCCACCACTTTACTATTGTTTTACCATTACTTAACAGCTACTTCCCTACTGGTTTACTATTGCTTTACTACCACTTTACTTCCACTTTCCTACTGCTACTTTATTACTTATACTACTTTACTATTTATACCCCTATTTATACAGTAGACCTTCCTGAACAATGGCATGCCTGTCTATAGTAACAAATAGTATTGTTCCTATAATATAGTATTTGTACTATAGTAACAAATAGTATTGTTACTATATTGTTACGACAACTTAACCTGCTTTACTAATGCGTGACAAAGCTGCAATTGGTGAGCCAGCGCAGCACACGGAAACGCCGTTTACCTTCCCGCCAGTAAGCGGTCCCTATTTATCTACTTGCACCCGGGGTTGCTTTCGAACTGCTAGGTTGGCAGGCGCTGGGACCAAGCAACAGGAGCGCACCCAGCCGTGTGGATTCGAACCGCCGACCTTTTGATGGGCAGGCCCTAGGGGCTGAGGCTTTTACCCACAGCGCCACCCGCATCCCTACGCCAACTTAACCGGCAGAAAAATATTTTTTTGAAAAAATCCCAAAGCCCCGGGGTCACAATTTGATCAATAATCTGACTTTCAACCATTCACTCTAAAATGGTGCCAAACGGTTGCAAATGCTCCCTTGAGAGGTTTGGCGGTCGAAACAGAAGGCTTTTTATGAAAGGAAAAGAAATCAGCCCTCGACAACTTAACCTGCTTTACTACTACTTTACTACCACTTTACTACTACTTTCCTACCACTTTACTACTACTTTACTACAATTTTTCTACTACCTTACTACCATTTTACTACTGCTTTACTAAAGTTTTACTACCGCTTTACTACCGCTTTACTACTACTTTACTACCATTTTACTACTACCTTACTACTGCTTTACTACCATTTAACTACTATTTTTCTACAATTTTACTACTGCTTTACTACTACTTTAAAGCTATTTTACTGCTATTCCACCACTTTACTATTGGACCATTTTACTACCGCTTTACTACTTCTTTACTACTATCTTACTGCTGTTTCACTACTGCCTTACTACCATTTTACTACTATTTTACTACTGCGTTACTACTACTTTACTGCTATTTTACTGCTACTATTCCACCACTTTACTATTGTTTTACCATTACTTAACTGCTACTTCCCTACTGGTTTACTATTGCTTTACTACCACTTTATTTCCAATTTCCTACTGCTACTTTTTTACTTATACTACTTTACTATTTATACCCCTATTTATACAGTAGACCTTCCTGAACAATGGCATGCCTGTCTATAGTAACAAATAGTATTGTTACTATTTTATTAATTGTATATACTGCCCTTCATCCGTAGATTTAAGGTTGGTTTACGACTTAAAAATGCAAGGTAAAAAACACAAAATACACAATAAAAACAAGAACAAGAACAAACCAATAAGCCTCCTCCCTCAACCTCTCCTTTGGCTTGTCCTTCACTCATAACTTCTCTCTTGTTCCTTGATCTTAACTTCCTCACTTTTGCAAACCTTCCAGTTGTCCCTAATTTTGCCGGGACAGTCCCAGATTTATTGAAGCTGTCCTGGTTTCTGATGTTATCCTGCTTTTCCTTAGGACGTCCCTATGTTCATGGGAGAAATGTTGGATGGTATGGAGTTATACATAGAATAGAATGATAGAATGATCTCGATACCAATCCTAGGCAGACCTTTTAACATCACAGTAATCCAAGTTTATGCACCAACTACTGGTGCTGAAGAAACTGAAATTGACCAATTCTATGAAGACTTACAACACCTTATAGAAGTGACACCAAAGAAGGATGTTCTTCTCATTATAGGGGATTGGAATGCTAAAGTAGGGAGGCAAGAGATAAGAGGAACAACTGGCAAGTTTGGCCTTGGAGATCAAAACGAAGCAGGGCAAAGGCTAATAGAGTTCTGTCAAGAGAACAAGCTGGTCATCATCACAAACACGCTTTTCCAACAACACAAGAGACGACTCTACACATGGACATCACCAGATGGGCAGCATCGAAATCAGATTGATTATATTCTCTGCAGCCAAAGATGGAGAGGCTCTATACAGTCAGCAAAAACAAGACCTGGAGCTGACTGTGGCTCAGATCATCAGCTTCTTATAGCAAAATTCAAACTTAAACTGAAGAAAGTAGGGAAAACCATTGGGCCGGTAAGATATCATCTAAGTCAAATCCCTTATGAATACACAGTGGAAGCGACGAACAGGTTTAAGGATTTAGATTTGGTGGACAGAGTGCCTGAAGAACTATGGATGGAGGCTGGTAACATTGTACAGGAGGCAACAACGAAAACCATCCCAATGAAAAGGAAATGCAAGAAAGCAAAGTGGCTGTCCAACGAGGCCTTACAAACAGCGGAGGAGAGAAGGCAAGCAAAATGCGAGGGAGATAGTGAAAGATACAGGAAATTGAATGCAGATTTCCAAAGAACAGCAAGGAGAGACAAGAAGGCCTTCTTAAACGAGCAATGCAAACAACAGAGGAAAACAACAGAATGGGAAGAACCAGAGATCTGTTCAAGAAAATTGGAGCTATGAAAGGAACATTTCGTACAAAGATTACCATAATAAAGGACAAAAGTGGTAAGGACCTAAGAGAAGCAGAAGACATCAAGAAGAGGTGGCAAGAATACACAGAGGAATTATACCAGAAAGCTATGGATGTCTCGTACACCCCAGGTAGTGTGGTTGCTGACCTTGAGCCAGACATCCTGGAAAGTGAAGTCAAATGGGCCTCAGAAAGCACTGCAAATAACAAGGCCAGTGGAAGTGATGGTATTCCAGCTGAACTATTTAAAATTTTAAAAGATGATGCTGTTAAGGTGCTACACTCAATATGCCAGCAAATTTGGAAAACTCAGCAGTGGCCAGAAGATTGGAGAAGATCAGTCTACATCCCAATCCCAAAGAAGGGCAGTGCCAAAGAATGCTCCAACTACCGCACAATTGCACTCATTTCACACGCTAGCAAGGTTATGCTTAAAATTCTACAAGGAAGGCTCAAGCAGTATGTGGATCGAGAACTCCCAGAAGTGCAAGCTGGATTTAGAAGAGGCAGAAGAACCAGAGACCAAATTGCAAACATGCGCTGGATTATGGAGAAAGCTAGAGAGTTCCAGAAAGACATCTACTTCTGCTTCATTGACTACGCAAAAGCCTTTGACTGTGTCGACCACAGCAAACTATGGCAAGTTCTTAAAGAAATGGGAGTGCCTGATCACCTCATCTGTCTCCCAAGAAATCTCTATGTGGGACAAGAAGCTACAGTTAGAACTGGATATGGAACAACTGATTGGTTCAAAATTGGAAAAGGAGTACGACAAGGCTGTATTTTGTCTCCCTGCTTATTTAATTTATGTTGTGACGTGGGGTTTGTGATTTCAGCTCTCTTGACATAATATGCTGGAGACAGTTCTCTAGTAACACTTCTTTATTAAAGCAAACAAGACTGAGACCTGAGGAGGGGAGAGCTACATTTATAGGGACAGGGAACTAGCTAGAAAGGATACATTTTGGAGGGAACAATATCAGGCAATCACAGTCCTGCCTTTTGGAGGAAACCAATAAGGCAGAGGATCCAAATAAAGCAGCTTAAATGAACCAATAGTAGCTGTACCCTCTGGAACCAAAAGGCAGTTACTTTACCCTAATGCAAATACAAACAATAATAATACAGATATAAAATCCTTTGACTCAATACACAACAATTTATAGAAGACACTGATGCTGGGAGAAGGGAGCGACAGAGGACCAGATGGTTGGATAGTGTTTTCGAGGTTACCAGCATGAGTTTGACCAAACTGCGGGAGGTAGTGGAGGACAGAGGTGCCTGGCGTGCTCTGGTCCATGGGGTCACGAAGAGTCGGACACGACTAAACGACTAAACAACAACAACCTAGGGAAGTTTTTTAATGTTTACTGTTTTATTACCTTTTTATATGTTTTGGAAGACGCCCAGAGTGGCTAGAGCAACCCAGGCAGATGGATGTGGTATAAATACAGTGGTACCTCGGGTTACATATGCTTCAGGTTACATATGCTTCAGGTTACAGATGCTTCAGGTTACAGACTCCGCTAACCCAGAAATAGTGCTTCAGGTTAAGAAATTTGCTTCTGAGAACAGAAATCGTGATCCGGCGGCACGGCAACAGCAGGAGGCCCCATTAGCTAAAGTGGTGCTTCAGGTTAAGAACAGTTTCAGTTTAAGAACGGACCTCCGGAACAAATTAAGTACTTAAGCTGAGGTACCACTGTAGTAAAATTCTTGTTACAGAACAGGGCACCCCTATTTTCATCGGAGAAATGTTGGAGGGTATGCTTTTGTCCTCACCTCAGTTTTGACTACGGTCTCCTCACACAGTTCCTGACTCACGACAGTGTGTTGCCCATAGCTCAGTTCTGACTAAAGGATTTTATGCAGCCACTGCTGGCGGGGACCTTTTGGGACCCAAAATATCCAACGCCACTAAATTCTGGTGTACTTTTTAACATAATAGTGTAAACAGGGATCAACATACAAACACTGAGAAGCCATTCCCCCCCGCCCCACTACTTTATATGGAAACAACTGGAAAAACCTCTGTGATTGAGGCTATCAACATGGCGCCTTTTTGTACAACGAATACTTCTGAGGTCATTCTTACTACTGCTTTACTACTACTTTACTACTACTTTACTACCACTTTACTACTACTTTACTACTACTTTACTATCACTTTAATACTACTACTTTACTACCACTTTACTACTACTTTACTACTACTTTACTACCACTTTACTACTACTTTACTACCACTTTACTACTACTTTACTATCACTTTACTACTACTTTACTACCACTTTACTATCACTTTACTACTACTTTACTATCACTTTAATACTACTTTACTACCACTTTACTATCACTTTTCTACTACTTTACTACCACTTTACTACTACTTTACTACTGCTTTACTACAATTTTACTACTGCTTTACTACCGCTTTACTATTACTTTACTACCATTTTACTACTACCTTACTACTGCTTTACTTCCATTTAACTACTAGTTTACTATTACTTTAAAGTTCTTTTACTGCTATTCCACCACTTTACTATTGGACCATTTAAATACCACTTTACTACTTCTTTACTACTATCTTACTGCTGTTTCACTACTGCCTTACTACCATTTTACTACTATTTTACTACTGCGTTACTACAACTTTACTACTACTTTACTGCTATTTTACTGCTACTATTCCACCACTTTACTATTGTTTTACCATTACTTAACAGCTACTTCCCTACTGGTTTACTCTTGCTTTACTACCACTTTACTTCCACTTTCCTACTGCTACTTTATTACTTATACTACTTTACTATTTATACCCCTATTTATACAGTAGACCTTCCTGAACAATGGCATGCCTGTCTATAGTAACAAATAGTATTGTTCCTATAATATAGTATTTGTACTATAGTAACAAATAGTATTGTTACTATATTGTTACGACAACTTAACCTGCTTTACTAATGCGTGACAAAGCTGCAATTGGTGAGCCAGCGCAGCACACGGAAACGCCGTTTACCTTCCCGCCAGTAAGCGGTCCCTATTTATCTACTTGCACCCGGGGTTGCTTTCGAACTGCTAGGTTGGCAGGCGCTGGGACCAAGCAACAGGAGCGCACCCAGCCGTGTGGATTCGAACCGCCGACCTTTTGATCGGCAGGCCCTAGGGGCTGAGGCTTTTACCCACAGCGCCACCCGCATCCCTACGCCAACTTAACCGGCAGAAAAATATTTTTTTGAAAAAATCCCAAAGCCCCGGGGTCACAATTTGATCAATAATCTGACTTTCAACCATTCACTCTAAAATGGTGCCAAACGGTTGCAAATGCTCCCTTGAGAGGTTTGGCGGTCGAAACAGAAGGCTTTTTATGAAAGGAAAAGAAATCAGCCCTCGACAACTTAACCTGCTTTACTACTACTTTACTACCACTTTACTACTACTTTCCTACCACTTTACTACTACTTTACTACAATTTTTCTACTACCTTACTACCATTTTACTACTGCTTTACTAAAGTTTTACTACCGCTTTACTACCGCTTTACTACTACTTTACTACCATTTTACTACTACCTTACTACTGCTTTACTACCATTTAACTACTATTTTTCTACAATTTTACTACTGCTTTACTACTACTTTAAAGCTATTTTACTGCTATTCCACCACTTTACTATTGGACCATTTTACTACCGCTTTACTACTTCTTTACTACTATCTTACTGCTGTTTCACTACTGCCTTACTACCATTTTACTACTATTTTACTACTGCGTTACTACTACTTTACTGCTATTTTACTGCTACTATTCCACCACTTTACTATTGTTTTACCATTACTTAACTGCTACTTCCCTACTGGTTTACTATTGCTTTACTACCACTTTATTTCCAATTTCCTACTGCTACTTTTTTACTTATACTACTTTACTATTTATACCCCTATTTATACAGTAGACCTTCCTGAACAATGGCATGCCTGTCTATAGTAACAAATAGTATTGTTACTATTTTATTAATTGTATATACTGCCCTTCATCCGTAGATTTAAGGTTGGTTTACGACTTAAAAATGCAAGGTAAAAAACACAAAATACACAATAAAAACAAGAACAAGAACAAACCAATAAGCCTCCTCCCTCAACCTCTTCTTTGGCTTGTCCTTCACTCATAACTTCTATCTTGTTCCTTGATCTTAACTTCCTCACTTTTGCAAACCTTCCAGTTGTCCCTAATTTTGCCGGGACAGTCCCAGATTTATTGAAGCTGTCCTGGTTTCTGATGTTATCCTGCTTTTCCTTAGGACGTCCCTATGTTCATGGGAGAAATGTTGGATGGTATGGAGTTATACATAGAATAGAATGATAGAATGATCTCGATACCAATCCTAGGCAGACCTTTTAACATCACAGTAATCCAAGTTTATGCACCAACTACTGGTGCTGAAGAAACTGAAATTGACCAATTCTATGAAGACTTACAACACCTTATAGAAGTGACACCAAAGAAGGATGTTCTTCTCATTATAGGGGATTGGAATGCTAAAGTAGGGAGGCAAGAGATAAGAGGAACAACTGGCAAGTTTGGCCTTGGAGATCAAAACGAAGCAGGGCAAAGGCTAATAGAGTTCTGTCAAGAGAACAAGCTGGTCATCATCACAAACACGCTTTTCCAACAACACAAGAGACGACTCTACTCATGGACATCACCAGATGGGCAGCATCGAAATCAGATTGATTATATTCTCTGCAGCCAAAGATGGAGAGGCTCTATACAGTCAGCAAAAACAAGACCTGGAGCTGACTGTGGCTCAGATCATCAGCTTCTTATAGCAAAATTCAAACTTAAACTGAAGAAAGTAGGGAAAACCATTGGGCCGGTAAGATATCATCTAAGTCAAATCCCTTATGAATACACAGTGGAAGCGACGAACAGGTTTAAGGATTTAGATTTGGTGGACAGAGTGCCTGAAGAACTATGGATGGAGGCTGGTAACATTGTACAGGAGGCAACAACGAAAACCATCCCAATGAAAAGGAAATGCAAGAAAGCAAAGTGGCTGTCCAACGAGGCCTTACAAACAGCGGAGGAGAGAAGGCAAGCAAAATGCGAGGGAGATAGTGAAAGATACAGGAAATTGAATGCAGATTTCCAAAGAACAGCAAGGAGAGACAAGAAGGCCTTCTTAAACGAGCAATGCAAACAACAGAGGAAAACAACAGAATGGGAAGAACCAGAGATCTGTTCAAGAAAATTGGAGCTATGAAAGGAACATTTCGTACAAAGATTACCATAATAAAGGACAAAAGTGGTAAGGACCTAACAGAAGCAGAAGACATCAAGAAGAGGTGGCAAGAATACACAGAGGAATTATACCAGAAAGCTATGGATGTCTCGTACACCCCAGGTAGTGTGGTTGCTGACCTTGAGCCAGACATCCTGGAAAGTGAAGTCAAATGGGCCTCAGAAAGCACTGCAAATAACAAGGCCAGTGGAAGTGATGGTATTCCAGCTGAACTATTTAAAATTTTAAAAGATGATGCTGTTAAGGTGCTACACTCAATATGCCAGCAAATTTGGAAAACTCAGCAGTGGCCAGAAGATTGGAGAAGATCAGTCTACATCCCAATCCCAAAGAAGGGCAGTGCCAAAGAATGCTCCAACTACCGCACAATTGCACTCATTTCACACGCTAGCAAGGTTATGCTTAAAATTCTACAAGGAAGGCTCAAGCAGTATGTGGATCGAGAACTCCCAGAAGTGCAAGCTGGATTTAGAAGAGGCAGAAGAACCAGAGACCAAATTGCAAACATGCGCTGGATTATGGAGAAAGCTAGAGAGTTCCAGAAAGACATCTACTTCTGCTTCATTGACTACGCAAAAGCCTTTGACTGTGTCGACCACAGCAAACTATGGCAAGTTCTTAAAGAAATGGGAGTGCCTGATCACCTCATCTGTCTCCCGAGAAATCTCTATGTGGGACAAGAAGCTACAGTTAGAACTGGATATGGAACAACTGATTGGTTCAAAATTGGAAAAGGAGTACGACAAGGCTGTATTTTGTCTCCCTGCTTATTTAATTTATGTTGTGACGTGGGGTTTGTGATTTCAGCTCTCTTGACATAATATGCTGGAGACAGTTCTCTAGTAACACTTCTTTCTTAAAGCAAACAAGACTGAGACCTGAGGAGGGGAGAGCTACATTTATAGGGACAGGGAACTAGCTAGAAAGGATACATTTTGGAGGGAACAATATCAGGCAATCACAGTCCTGCCTTTTGGAGGAAACCAATAAGGCAGAGGATCCAAATACAGCAGCTTAAATGAACCAATAGTAGCTGTACCCTCTGGAACCAAAAGGCAGTTACTTTACCCTAATGCAAATACAAACAATAATAATACAGATATAAAATCCTTTGACTCAATACACAACAATTTATAGAAGGCACTGATGCTGGGAAAGATGGAGGGCACAAGGAGAAGGGGGCGACGGAGGACCAGATGGTTGGATAGTGTTTTCGAGGTTACCAGCATGAGTTTGACCAAACTGCGGGAGGTAGTGGAGGACAGAGGTGCCTGGCGTGCTCTGGTCCATGGGGTCACGAAGAGTCGGACACGACTAAACGACTAAACAACAACAACCTAGGGAAGTTTTTTAATGTTTACTGTTTTATTACCTTTTTATATGTTTTGGAAGACGCCCAGAGTGGCTAGAGCAACCCAGGCAGATGGATGTGGTATAAATACAGTGGTACCTCGGGTTACATATGCTTCAGGTTACATATGCTTCAGGTTACAGATGCTTCAGGTTACAGACTCCGCTAACCCAGAAATAGTGCTTCAGGTTAAGAAATTTGCTTCTGAGAACAGAAATCGTGATCCGGCGGCACGGCAACAGCAGGAGGCCCCATTAGCTAAAGTGGTGCTTCAGGTTAAGAACAGTTTCAGTTTAAGAACGGACCTCCGGAACGAATTAAGTACTTAAGCTGAGGTACCACTGTAGTAAATTTGTTGTTACAGAACAGGGCACCCCTATTTTCATCGGAGAAATGTTGGAGGGTATGCTTTTGTCCTCACCTCAGTTTTCACTACGGGCTCCTCACACAGCTCCTGACTCACGACAGTGTGTTGCCCATAGCTCAGTTCTGACTAAAGGATTTTATGCAGCCACTGCTGGCGAGGACCTTTTGGGACCCAAAATATCCAACGCCACTAAATTCTGGTGTACTTTTTAACATAATAGTGTAAACAGGGATCAAAATACAAACACTGAGAAGCCATTCCCCCCCGCCCCACTACTTTATATGGAAACAACTAGAAAAACCTCTGTGATTGAGGCTATCAACATGGCGCCTTTTTGTACAACGAATACTTCTGAGGTCATTCTTACTACTGCTTTACTACTACTTTACTACTACTTTACTACCACTTTACTACTACTTTACTACCACTTTACTACTACTTTACTACTACTTTACTACCACTTTACTATCACTTTACTACTACTTTACTACCACTTTACTACCACTTTACTACTGCTTTACTACAACTTTACTATCACTTTTCTACTACTTTACTACCACTTTACTACTACTTTACTACTGCTTTACTACAATTTTACTACTGCTTTACTAACGCTTTACTATTACTTTACTACCATTTTACTACTACCTTACTACTGCTTTACTTCCATTTAACTACTAGTTTACTACTACTTTAAAGTTCTTTTACTGCTATTCCACCACTTTACTATTGGACCATTTAAATACCACTTTACTACTTCTTTACTACTATCTTACTGCTGTTTCACTACTGCCTTACTACCATTTTACTACTATTTTACTACTGCGTTACTACTACTTTACTACTACTTTACTGCTATTTTACTGCTACTATTCCACCACTTTACTATTGTTTTACCATTACTTAACAGCTACTTCCCTACTGGTTTACTATTGCTTTACTACCACTTTACTTCCACTTTACTACTGCTACTTTATTACTTATACTACTTTACTATTTATACCCCTATTTATACAGTAGACCTTCCTGAACAATGGCATGCCTGTCTATAGTAACAAATAGTATTGTTCCTATAATATAGTATTTGTACTATAGTAACAAATAGTATTGTTACTATATTGTTACGACAACTTAACCTGCTTTACTAATGCGTTACAAAGCTGCAATTGGTGAGCCAGCGCAGCACACGGAAACGCCGTTTACCTTCCCGCCAGTAAGCGGTCCCTATTTATCTACTTGCACCCGGGGTTGCTTTCGAACTGCTAGGTTGGCAGGCGCTGGGACCAAGCAACAGGAGCGCACCCAGCCGTGTGGATTCGAACCGCCGACCTTTTGATCGGCAGGCCCTAGGGGCTGAGGCTTTTACCCACAGCGCCACCCGCATCCCTACGCCAACTTAACCGGCAGAAAAATATTTTTTTGAAAAAATCCCTAAGCCCCGGGGTCACAATTTGATCAAAAATCTGACTTTCAACCATTCACTCTAAAACGGTGCCAAACGGTTGCAAATGCTCCCTTGAGAGGTTTGGCGGTCGAAACAGAAGGCTTTTTATGAAAGGAAAAGAAATCAGCCCTCGACAACTTAACCTGCTTTACTACTACTTTACTACCACTTTACTACTACTTTCCTACCACTTTACTACTACTTTACTACAATTTTTCTACTACCTTACTACCATTTTACTACTGCTTTACTAAAGTTTTACTACCGCTTTACTACCGCTTTACTACTACTTTACTACCATTTTACTACTACCTTACTACTGCTTTACTACCATTTAACTACTATTTTTCTACAATTTTACTACCGCTTTACTAAAACTTAAAAGCTATTTTACTGCTATTCCACCACTTTACTATTGGACCATTTTACTACCGCTTTACTACTTCTTTACTACTATCTTACTGCTGTTTCACTACTGCCTTACTACCATTTTACTACTATTTTACTACTGCGTTACTACTACTTTACTGCTATTTTACTGCTACTATTCCACCACTTTACTATTGTTTTACCATTACTTAACAGCTACTTCCCTACTGGTTTACTATTACTTTACTAAGATTTTACTTCCACTTTACTACTGCTACTTTATTACTTATACTACTTTACTATTTATACCCCTATTTATACAGTAGACCTTCCTAAACAATGGCATGCCTGTCTATAGTAACAAATAGTATTGTTCCTATAATATAGTATTTGTACTATAGTAACAAATAGTATTGTTACTATATTGTTACGACAACTTAACCTACTTTACTAATGCGTGACAAAGCTGCATTTGGTGAGCCAGCGCAGCACACGGAAACGCCGTTTACCTTCCCGCCAGTAAGCGGTCCCTATTTATCTATTTGCACCCGGGGCTGCTTTCGAACTGCTAGGTTGGCAGGCGCTGGGACCAAGCAACAGGAGCGCACCCAGCCGCGTGGATTCGAACCGCCGACCTTTTGATCGGCAGGCCCTAGGGTATGAGGCTTTTACCCACAGCGCCACCCGCATCCCTACGCCAACTTAACCGGCAGAAAAATATTTTTTTGAAAAAATCCCTAAGCCCCGGGGTCACAATTTGATCAAAAATTTGACTTTCAACCATTCACTCTAAAATGGTGCCAAACGGTTGCAAATGCTCCCCTGAGAAGTTTGGCGGTCGAAACAGAAGGCTTTTTATCTCAGGAAAAGAATTCAGTCCTTGACAACTTAACCGGCAGAAAAAGATTTTTTTTTGAAAATATCCCAAAGCCCCGGTGACACAATTTCATTCAAAAATCTGACTTTCGGCCATTCAATCAAAAATGGTGCCAAACGGTTGCAAATGGTCCCTTGAGAGGTTTGGCGGTCGAAACAGAAGGCTTTTTATGAAAGGAAAAGAAATCAGCCCTCGACAACTTAACCTGCTTCACTACTACTTTACTACCACTTTACTACTACTTTACTACCATTTTACTACTGCTTTACTACCGTTTTACTACTGCTTTACTACCGCTTTACTACTACTTTACTACCATTTTACTACTACCTTACTACTGCTTTACTACCATTTAACTACTATTTTTCTACAATTTTACTACTACTTTAAAGCTATTTTACTGCTATTCCACCACTTTACTATTGGACCATTTTACTACCGCTTTACTACTTCTTTACTACTATCTTACTGCTGTTTCACTACTGCCTTACTACCATTTTACTACCATTTTACTACTGTGTTACTACTACTTTACTGCTATTTTACTGCTACTATTCCACCACTTTACTATTGTTTTACCATTACTTAACTGCTACTTCCCTACTGGTTTACTATTGCTTTACTACCACTTTACTTCCACTTTACTACTGCTACTTTATTACTTATACTACTTTCCTATTTATACCCCTATTTATACAGACCTTCCTGAACAATGGCATGCCTGTCTATAGTAACAAATAGTATTGTTACTATTTTATTAATTGTATATACTGCCCTTCATCCGTAGATTTAAGGTTGGTTTACGACTTAAAAATGCAAGGTAAAAAACACAAAATACACAATAAAAACAAGAACAAGAACAAACCAATAAGCCTCCTCCCTCAATTTCTCCTTTGGCTTGTCCTTCACTCATGACTTCTCTCTTGTTCCTTGATCTTAACTTCCTCACTTTTGCAAACCTTCCAGTTGTCCCTAATTTTGCCGGGACAGTCCCAGATTTATTGAAGCTGTCCTGGTTTCTGATGTTATCCTGCTTTTCCTTAGGACGTCCCTATGTTCATGGGAGAAATGTTGGATGGTATGGAGTTATACATAGAATAGAATGATAGAATGATCTCGATACGAATCCAAGGCAGACCTTTTAACATCACAGTAATCCAAGTTTATGCACCAACTACTGGTGCTGAAGAAACAGAAATTGACCAATTCTTTGAAGACTTACAACACCTTATAGAAGTGACACCAAAGAAGGATGTTCTTCTCATTATAGGGGATTGGAATGCTAAAGTAGGGAGGCAAGAGAAAAGAGGAACAACTGGCAAGTTTGGCCTTGGAGATCAAAACGAAGCAGGGCAAAGGCTCATTCAGATTTCCAAAGAATAGCAAGGAGAGACAAGAAGGCCTTCTTAAACGAGCAATGCAAACAATAGAGGAAAACAACAGAATGGGAAGAACCAGAGATCTGTTCAAGAAAATTGGAGCTATGAAAGGAACATTTCGTACAAAGATTACCATAATAAAGGACAAAAGTGGTAAGGACCTAAGAGAAGCAGAAGACATCAAGAAGAGGTGGCAAGAATACACAGAGGAATTATACCAGAAAGATATGGATGTCTCGTACACCCCAGGTAGTGTGGTTGCTGACCTTGAGCCAGACATCCTGGAAAGTGAAGTCAAATGGGCCTCAGAAAGCACTGCAAATAACAAGGCCAGTGGAAGTGATGGTATTCCAGCTGAACTATTTAAAATTTTAAAAGATGATGCTGTTAAGGTGCTACACTCAATATGCCAGCAAATTTGGAAAACTCAGCAGTGGCCAGAAGATTGGAGAAGATCAGTCTACATCCCAATCCCAAAGAAGGGCAGTGCCAAAGAATGCTCCAACTACCGCACAATTGCACTCATTTCACACGCTAGCAAGGTTATGCTTAAAATTCTACAAGGAAGGCTCAAGCAGTATGTGGATCGAGAACTCCCAGAAGTGCAAGCTGGATTTAGAAGAGGCAGAAGAACCAGAGACCAAATTGCAAACATGCGCTGGATTATGGAGAAAGCTAGAGAGTTCCAGAAAGACATCTACTTCTGCTTCATTGACTACGCAAAAGCCTTTGACTGTGTCGACCACAGCAAACTATGGCAAGTTCTTAAAGAAATGGGAGTGCCTGATCACCTCATCTGTCTCCCGAGAAATCTCTATGTGGGACAAGAAGCTACAGTTAGAACTGGATATGGAACAACTGATTGGTTCAAAATTGGAAAAGGAGTACGACAAGGCTGTATTTTGTCTCCCTGCTTATTTAATTTATGTTGTGACGTGGGGTTTGTGATTTTAGCTCTCTTGACATAATATGCTGGAGACAGTTCTCTAGTAACACTTCTTTATTAAAGCAAACAAGACTGAGACCTGAGGAGGGGAGAGCTACATTTATAGGGACAGGGAACTAGCTAGAAAGGATACATTTTGGAGGGAACAATATCAGGCAATCACAGTCCTGCCTTTTGGAGGAAACCAATAAGGCAGAGGATCCAAATACAGCAGCTTAAATGAACCAATAGTAGCTGTACCCTCTGGAACCAAAAGGCAGTTACTTTACCCTAATGCAAATACAGACAATAATAATACAGATATAAAATCCTTTGACTCAATACACAACAATTTATAGAAGACACTGATGCTGGGAAAGATGGAGGGCACAAGGAGAAGGGGGCGACAGAGGACCAGATGGTTGGATAGTGTTTTCGAGGTTACCAGCATGAGTTTGACCAAACTGCGGGAGGTAGTGGAGGACAGAGGTGCCTGGCGTGCTCTGGTCCATGGGGTCACGAAGAGTCGGACACGACTAAACGACTAAACAACAACAACCTAGGGAAGTTTTTTAATGTTTACTGTTTTATTACCTTTTTATATGTTTTGGAAGCCGCCCAGAGTGGCTAGAGCAACCCAGGCAGATGGATGTGGTATAAATACAGTGGTACCTCGGGTTACATATGCTTCAGGTTACATATGCTTCAGGTTACAGATGCTTCAGGTTACAGACTCCGCTAACCCAGAAATAGTGCTTCAGGTTAAGAAATTTGCTTCTGAGAACAGAAATCGTGATCCGGCGGCACGGCAACAGCAGGAGGCCCCATTAGCTAAAGTGGTGCTTCAGGTTAAGAACAGTTTCAGTTTAAGAACGGACCTCCGGAACGAATTAAGTACTTAACCTGAGGTACCACTGTAGTAAAATTGTTGTTACAGAACAGGGCACCCCTATTTTCATCGGAGAAATGTTGGAGGGTATGCTTTTGTCCTCACCTCAGTTTTGACTACGGGCTCCTCACACAGTTCCTGACTCACGACAGTGTGTTGCCCATAGCTCAGTTCTGACTAAAGGATTTTATGCAGCCACTGCTGGCGGGGACCTTTTGGGACCCAAAATATTCGACGCCACTAAATTCTGGTGTACTTTTTAACATAATAGTGTAAAGAGGGATCAACATACAAACACTGAGAAGCCATTCCCCCCCGCCCCACTACTTTATATGGAAACAACTGGAAAAACCTCTGTGATTGAGGCTATCAACATGGCGCCTTTTTGTACAACGAATACTTCTGAGGTCATTCTTACTACTGCTTTACTACTACTTTACTACCACTTTACTATCACTTTACTACTACTTTACTATCACTTTACTACTACTTTACTACCACTTTACTACTGCTTTACTACAACTTTACTATCACTTTTCTACTACTTTACTACCAATTTACTACTACTTTACTACTGCTTTACTACAATTTTACTACTGCTTTACTACCGCTTTACTATTACTTTACTACCATTTTACTACTACCTTACTACTGCTTTACTTCCATTTAACTACTACTTTACTACTACTTTAAAGTTCTTTTACTGCTATTCCACCACTTTACTATTGGACCATTTAAATACCACTTTACTACTTCTTTACTACTATCTTACTGCTGTTTCACTACTGCCTTACTACCATTTTACTACTATTTTACTACTGCGTTACTACTACTTTACTGCTATTTTACTGCTACTATTCCACCACTTTACTATTGTTTTACCATTACTTAACAGCTACTTCCCTACTGGTTTACTATTGCTTTACTACCACTTTACTTCCACTTTCCTACTGCTACTTTATTACTTATACTACTTTCCTATTTATACCCCTATTTATACAGTAGACCTTCCTGAACAATGGCATGCCTGTCTATAGTAACAAATAGAATTGTTACTATTTTATTAATTGTATATACTGCCCTTCATCCGTAGATTTAAGGTTGGTTTACGACTTAAAAATGCAAGGTAAAAAACACAAAATACACAATAAAAACAAGAACAAGAACAAACCAATAAGCCTCCTCCCTCAACCTCTCCTTTGGCTTGTCCTTCACTCATGACTTCTCTCTTGTTCCTTGATCTTAACTTCCTCACTTTTGCAAACCTTCCAGTTGTCCCTAATTTTGCCGGGACAGTCCCAGATTTATTGAAGCTGTCCTGGTTTCTGATGTTATCCTGCTTTTCCTTATGTTCATGGGAGAAATGTTGGATGGTATGGAGTTATACATAGAATAGAATGATAGAATGATCTCGATACAAATCCAAGGCAGACCTTTTAACATCACAGTAATCCAAGTTTATGCACCAACTACTGGTGCTGAAGAAACTGAAATTGACCAATTCTATGAAGACTTACAACACCTTATAGAAGTGACACCAAAGAAGGATGTTCTTCTCATTATAGGGGATTGGAATGCTAAAGTAGGGAGGCAAGAGATAAGAGGAACAACTGGCAAGTTTGGCCTTGGAGATCAAAATGAAGCAGGGCAAAGACTAATTCAGATTTCCAAAGAATAGCAAGGAGAGACAAGAAGGCCTTCTTAAACGAGCAATGCAAACAATAGAGGAAAACAACAGAATGGGAAGAACCAGAGATCTGTTCAAGAAAATTGGAGCTATGAAAGGAACATTTCGTACAAAGATTACCATAATAAAGGACAAAAGTGGTAAGGACCTAAGAGAAGCAGAAGACATCAAGAAGAGGTGGCAAGAATACACAGAGGAATTATACCAGAAAGATATGGATGTCTCGTACACCCCAGGTAGTGTGGTTGCTGACCTTGAGCCAGACATCCTGGAAAGTGAAGTCAAATGGGCCTCAGAAAGCACTGCAAATAACAAGGCCAGTGGAAGTGATGGTATTCCAGCTGAACTATTTAAAATTTTAAAAGATGATGCTGTTAAGGTGCTACACTCAATATGCCAGCAAATTTGGAAAACTCAGCAGTGGCCAGAAGATTGGAGAAGATCAGTCTACATCCCAATCCCAAAGAAGGGCAGTGCCAAAGAATGCTCCAACTACCGCACAATTGCACTCATTTCACACGCTAGCAAGGTTATGCTTAAAATTCTACAAGGAAGGCTCAAGCAGTATGTGGATTGAGAACTCCCAGAATTGCAAGCTGGATTTAGAAGAGGCAGAAGAACCAGAGACCAAATTGCAAACATGCGCTGGATTATGAAGAAAGCTAGAGAGTTCCAGAAAGACATCTACTTCTGCTTCATTGACTACGCAAAAGCCTTTGACTGTGTCGACCACAGCAAACTATGGCAAGTTCTTAAAGAAATGGGAGTGCCTGATCACCTCATCTGTCTCCCGAGAAATCTCTATGTGGGACAAGAAGCTACAGTTAGAACTGGATATGGAACAACTGATTGGTTCAAAATTGGAAAAGGAGTACGACAAGGCTGTATTTTGTCTCCCTGCTTATTTAATTTATGTTGTGACGTGGGCTTTGTGATTTCAGCTCTCTTGACATAATATGCTGGAGACAGTTCTCTAGTAACACTTCTTTATTAAAGCAAACAAGACTGAGACCTGAGGAGGGGAGAGCTACATTTATAGGGACAGGGAACTAGCTAGAAAGGATACATTTTGGAGGGAACAATATCAGGCAATCACAGTCCTGCCTTTTGGAGGAAACCAATAAGACAGAGAATCCAAATACAGCAGCTTAAATGAACCAATAGTAGCTGTACCCTCTGGAACCAAAAGGCAGTTACTTTACCCTAATGCAAATACAGACAATAATAATACAGATATAAAATCCTTTGACTCAATACACAACAATTTATATGCAGAATGCATCATGCGAAAGGCTGGGCTGGATGAATCCCAAACTGGAATTAAGATTGCCGGAAGAAATATCAACAACCTCAGATATGCAGATGACACAACCTTGATGGCAGAAAGTGAGGAGGAATTAAAGAACCTTTTAATGAGGGTGAAAGAGGAGAGCGCAAAATATGGTCTGAAGCTCAACATCAAAAAAACGAAGATCATGGCCACTGGTCCCATCACCTCCTGGCAAATAGAAGGGGAAGAAATGGAGGCAGTGAGAGATTTTACTTTCTTGGGCTCCATGATCACTGCAGATGGTGACAGCAGCCACATAATTAAAAGACGCCTGCTTCTTGGGAGAAGGGCAATGACAGGCCTAGACAGCATCTTGAGAAGTAGAGACGTCCCCTTGCCAACAAAGTTCGGTATAGTTAAAGCCATGGTTTTCCCAGTAGTGATGTATGGAAGTGAGAGCTGGACCATAAAGAAGGCTGATCGCCGAAGAATTGATGCTTTTGAATTCTGGTGCTGGAGGAGACTCTTGAGAGTCCCATGGACTGCAAGAAGATCAAACGCATCCATTCTTAAGGAAATCAGCCCTGAGTGCTCACTGGAAGGACAGATCGTGAAGCTGAGGCTCCTGTACTTTGGCCACCTCATGAGAAGAGAAGACTCCCTGGAGAAGACACTGATGCTGGGAAAGATGGAGGGCACAAGGAGAAGGGGGCGACAGAGGACCAGATGGTTGGATAGTGTTTTCGAGGTTACCAGCATGAGTTTGACCAAACTGCGGGAGGTAGTGGAGGACAGAGGTGCCTGGCGTGCTCTGGTCCATGGGGTCACGAAGAGTCGGACACGACTAAACGACTAAACAACAACAACCTAGGGAAGTTTTTTAATGTTTACTGTTTTATTACCTTTTTATATGTTTTGGAAGCCGCCCAGAGTGGCTAGAGCAACCCAGGCAGATGGATGTGGTATAAATACAGTGGTACCTCGGGTTACATATGGTCCAGGTTACATATGCTTCAGGTTACAGATGCTTCAGGTTACAGACTCCGGTAACCCAGAAATAGTGCTTCAGGTTAAGAAATTTGCTTCTGAGAACAGAAATCGTGATCCGGCGGCGCGGCAACAGCAGGAGGCCCCATTAGCTAAAGTGGTGCTTCAGCTTAAGAACAGTTTCAGTTTAAGAACGGACCTCCGGAACGAATTAAGTACTTAACCTGAGGTACCACTGTAGTAAAATTGTTGTTACAGAACAGGGCACCCCTATTTTCATCGGAGAAATGTTGGAGGGTATGCTTTTGTCCTCACCTCAGTTTTGACTACGGGCTCCTCACACAGCTCCTGACTCACGACAGTGTGTTGCCCATAGCTCAGTTCTGACTAAAGGATTTTATGCAGCCACTGCTGGCGGGGACCTTTTGGGACCCAAAATATCCAACGCGACTAAATTCTGGTGTACTTTTTAACATAATAGTGTAAACAGGGATCAACATACAAACACTGAGAATCCATTCCCCCCCGCCCCACTACTTTATATGGAAACACCTGGAAAAACCTCTGTGATTGAGGCTATCAACATGGCGCCTTTTTCTACAACGAACACTTCTAGGGTCATTCTTACTACTGCTTTACTACTACTTTACTACTACTTTACTCCTACTTTACTACCACTTTACTACTACTTTACTACTACTCTACTATCACTTTACTACTACTTTACTACCACTTTACTACCACTTTACTACTACTTTACTACCACTTTACTACTACTTTACTACTACTTTACTACCACTTTACTACTACTTTACTACCACTTTACTACTACTTTACTACTACTTTACTATCACTTTACTACTACTTTACTACCGCTTTACTACTGCTTTACTACAACTTTACTATCACTTTACTACTACTTTACTACCACTTTACTACTACTTTACTACTACTTTACTATCACTTTACTACTACTTTACTACCACTTTACTACTGCTTTACTAGTACTTTACTACTTCTTTACTATCACTTTACTACTACTTTACTACTGCTTTACTACTACTTTACTACTGCTTTACTACAATTTTACTACTGCTTTACTACCGCTTTACTATTACTTTACTACCATTTTACTACTACCTTACTACTGCTTTACTACCATTTAACTACTATTTTTCTACAATTTTACTACAACTTTACTACTACTTTAAAGTTCTTTTACTGCTATTCCACCACTTTACTATTGGACCATTTAAATACCACTTTACTGCTTCTTTACTACTATCTTACTGCTGTTTCACTACTGCCTTACTACCATTTTACTACTATTTTACTACTGCGTTACTACTACTTTACTGCTATTTTACTGCTACTATTCCACCACTTTACTATTGTTTTACCATTACTTAACAGCTACTTCCCTACTGGTTTACTAATGCTTTACTACCACTTTACTTCCACTTTACTGCTGCTACTATTTATACCCCTATTTATACAGTAGACCTTCCTGAACAATGGCATGCCTGTCTATAGTAACAAATAGTATTGTTCCTATAATATAGTATTTGTACTATAGTAACAAATAGTATTGTTACTATATTGTTACGACAACTTAACCTGCTTTACTAATGCGTGACAAAGCTGCATTTGGTGAGCCAGCGCAGCACACGGAAACGCCGTTTACCTTCCGGCCAGTAAGCGGTCCCTATTTATCTACTTGCACCCGGGGTTGCTTTCGAACTGCTAGGTTGGCAGGCGCTGGGACCAAGCAACAGGGGCGCACCCAGCCGTGTGGATTCGAACCGCCGACCTTTTGATCAGCAGGCCCTAGGCGCTGAGGCTTTTACCCACAGCGCCACCCGCATCCCTACGCCAACTTAACCGGCAGAAAAATATTTTTTTGAAAAAATCCCAAATCACAATTTGATCTATAATCTGACTTTCAACCATTCACTCTAAAATGGTGCCAAACGGTTGCAAATGCTCCCTTGAGAGGTTTGGCGGTCGAAACAGAAGGCTTTTTATGAAAGGAAAAGAAATCAGCCCTCGACAACTTAACCTGCTTCACTACTACTTTACTACCACTTTACTACTACTTTCCTACCACTTTACTACTACTTTACTACAATTTTCTACTACTTTTCTACCATTTTACTACTGCTTTACTACCATTTTACTACTGCTTTACTACCGCTTTACTACTACTTTACTACCATTTTACTACTACCTTACTACTGCTTTACTACCATTTAACTACTATTTTTCTACAATTTTACTACTGCTTTACTACTACTTTAAAGCTATTTTACTGCTATTCCACCACTTTACTATTGGACCATTTTACTACGCTTTACTACTTCTTTACTACTATCTTACTGCTGTTTCACTACTGCCTTACTACCATTTTACTACCATTTTACTACTGTGTTACTACTACTTTACTGCTATTTTACTGCTACTATTCCACCACTTTACTATTGTTTTACCATTACTTAACTGCTACTTCCCTACTGGTTTACTATTGCTTTACTACCACTTTATTTCCAATTTCCTACTGCTACTTTATTACTTATACTACTTTCCTATTTATACCCCTATTTATACAGTAGACCTTCCTGAACAATGGCATGCCTGTCTATAGTAACAAATAGTATTGTTACTCTTTTATTAATTGTATATACTGCCCTTCATCCGTAGATTTAAGGTTGGTTTACGACTTAAAAATGCAAGGTAAAAAACACAAAATACACAATAAAAACAAGAACAAGAACAAACCAATAAGCCTCCTCCCTCAACCTCTCCTTTGGCTTGTCCTTCACTCATGACTTCTCTCTTATTCCTTGATCTTAACTTCCTCACTTTTGCAAACCTTCCAGTTGTCCCTAATTTTGCCGGGACAGTCCCAGATTTATTGAAGCTGTCCTGGTTTCTGATGTTATCCTGCTTTTCCTTAGGACGTCCCTATGTTCATGGGAGAAATGTTGGATGGTATGGAGTTATACATAGAATAGAATGATAGAATGATCTCGATACGAATCCAAGGCAGACCTTTTAACATCACAGTAATCCAAGTTTATGCACCAACTACTGGTGCTGAAGAAACTGAAATTGACCAATTCTATGAAGACTTACAACACCTTATAGAAGTGACACCAAAGAAGGATGTTCTTCTCATTATAGGGGATTGGAATGCTAAAGTAGGGAGGCAAGAGATAAGAGGAACAACTGGCAAGTTTGGCCTTGGAGATCAAAACGAAGCAGGGCAAAGGCTCATTCAGATTTCCAAAGAATAGCAAGGAGAGACAAGAAGGCCTTCTTAAACGAGCAATGCAAACAATAGAGGAAAACAACAGAATGGGAAGAACCAGAGATCTGTTCAAGAAAATTGGAGCTATGAAAGGAACATTTCGTACAAAGATTACCATAATAAAGGACAAAAGTGGTAAGGACCTAACAGAAGCAGAAGACATCAAGAAGAGGTGGCAAGAATACACAGAGGAATTATACCAGAAAGCTATGGATGTCTCGTACACCCCAGGTAGTGTGGTTGCTGACCTTGAGCCAGACATCCTGGAAAGTGAAGTCAAATGGGCCTCAGAAAGCACTGCAAATAACAAGGCCAGTGGAAGTGATGCTATTCCAGCTGAACTATTTAAAATTTTAAAAGATGATGCTGTTAAGGTGCTACACTCAATATGCCAGCAAATTTGGAAAACTCAGCAGTGGCCAGAAGATTGGAGACGATCAGTCTACATCCCAATCCCAAAGAAGGGCAGTGCCAAAGAATGCTCCAACTACCGCACAATTGCACTCATTTCACACGCTAGCAAGGTTATGCTTAAAATTCTACAAGGAAGGCTCAAGCAGTATGTGGATCGAGAACTCCCAGAAGTGCAAGCTGGATTTAGAAGAGGCAGAAGAACCAGAGACCAAATTGCAAACATGCGCTGGATTATGGAGAAAGCTAGAGAGTTCCAGAAAGACATCTACTTCTGCTTCATTGACTACGCAAAAGCCTTTGACTGTGTCGACCACAGCAAACTATGGCAAGTTCTTAAAGAAATGGGAGTGCCTGATCACCTCATCTGTCTCCCGAGAAATCTCTATGTGGGACAAGAAGCTACAGTTAGAACTGGATATGGAACAACTGATTGGTTCAAAATTGGAAAAGGAGTACGACAAGGCTGTATTTTGTCTCCCTGCTTATTTAATTTATGTTGTGACGTGGGGTTTGTGATTTCAGCTCTCTTGACATAATATGCTGGAGACAGTTCTCTAGTAACACTTCTTTCTTAAAGCAAACAAGACTGAGACCTGAGGAGGGGAGAGCTACATTTATAGGGACAGGGAACTAGCTAGAAAGGATACATTTTGGAGGGAACAATATCAGGCAATCACAGTCCTGCCTTTTGGAGAAAACCAATAAGACAGAGGATCCAAATACAGCAGCTTAAATGAACCAATAGTAGCTGTACCCTCTGGAACCAAAAGGCAGTTACTTTACCCTAATGCAAATACAGACAATAATAATACAGATATAAAATCCTTTGACTCAATACACAACAATTTATATGCAGAATGCATCATGCGAAAGGCTGGGCTGGATGAATCCCAAACTGGAATTAAGATTGCCGGAAGAAATATCAACAACCTCAGATATGCAGATGACACAACCTTGATGGCAGAAAGTGAGGAGGAATTAAAGAACCTTTTAATGAGGGTGAAAGAGGAGAGCGCAAAATATGGTCTGAAGCTCAACATGAAAAAAACGAAGGTCATGGCCACTGGTCCCATCACCTCCTGGCAAATAGAAGGGGAAGAAATGGAGGCAGTGAGAGATTTTACTTTCTTGGGCTCCATGATCACTGCAGATGGTGACAGCAGCCACAAAATTAAAAGACGCCTGCTTCTTGGGAGAAGGGCAATGACAGGCCTAGACAGCATCTTGAGAAGTAGAGACGTCCCCTTGCCAACAAAGGTCGGTATAGTTAAAGCCATGGTTTTCCCAGTAGTGATGTATGGAAGTGAGAGCTGGACCATAAAGAAGGCTGATCGCCGAAGAATTGATGCTTTTGAATTCTGGTGCTGGAGGAGACTCTTGAGAGTCCCATGGACTGCAAGAAGATCAAACGGATCCATTCTTAAGGAAATCAGCCCTGAGTGCTCACTGGAAGGACAGATCGTGAAGCTGAGGCTCCTGTACTTTGGCCACCTCATGAGAAGAGAAGACTCCCTGGAGAAGACACTGATGCTGGGAAAGATGGAGGGCACAAGGAGAAGGGGGCGACAGAGGACCAGATGGTTGGATAGTGTTTTCGAGGTTAACAGCATGAGTTTGACCAAACTGCGGCAGGTAGTGGAGGACAGAGGTGCCTGGCGTGCTCTGGTCCATGGGGTCACGAAGAGTCGGACACGACTAAACGACTAAACAACAACCACCTAGGGAAGTTTTTTAATGTTTACTGTTTTATTACCTTTTTATATGTTTTGGAAGCCGCCCAGAGTGGCTAGAGCAACCCAGGCAGATGGATGTGGTATAAATACAGTGGTACCTCGGGTTACATATGCTTCATGTTACAGATGCTTCAGGTTACAGATGCTTCAGGTTACAGACTCCGCTAACCCAGAAATAGTGCTTCAGGTTAAGAAATTTGCTTCTGAGAACAGAAATCGTGATCCGGCGGCGCGGCAACAGCAGGAGGCCCCATTAGCTAAAGTGGTGCTTCAGGTTAAGAACAGTTTCAGTTTAAGAACGGACCTCCGGAACGAATTAAGTACTTAACCTGAGGTACCACTGTAGTAAAATTGTTGTTACAGAACAGGGCACCCCTATTTTCATCGGAGAAATGTTGGAGGGTATGCTTTTGTCCTCACCTCAGTTTTGACTACGGGCTCCTCACACAGCTCCTGACTCACGACAGTGTGTTGCCCATAGCTCAGTTCTGACTAAAGGATTTTATGCAGCCACTGCTGGCGGGGACCTTTTGGGACCCAAAATATCCAACGCCACTAAATTCTGGTGTACTTTTTAACATAATAGTGTAAACAGGGATCAACATACAAACACTGAGAAGCCATTCCCCCACGCCCCACTACTTTATATGGAAACAACTGGAAAAACCTCTGTGATTGAGGCTATCAACATGGCGCCTTTTTCTACAACGAACACTTCTAGGGTCATTCTTACTACTGCTTTACTACTACTTTACTACTACTTTACTCCTACTTTACTACCACTTTACTACTACTTTACTACTACTCTACTATCACTTTACTACCACTTTACTACTACTTTACTACCACTTCACTACTACTTTACTACTACTTTACTACCACTTTACTACTACTTTACTACTACTTTACTACTACTTTACTACCACTTTACTACTGCTTTACTACAACTTTACTATCACTTTACTACTACTTTACTACCACTTTACTACTACTTTACTACTGCTTTACTACAATTTTACTACTGCTTTACTACCGCTTTACTATTACTTTACTACCATTTTACTACTACTTTACTACTGCTTTACTTCCATTTAACTACTAGTTTACTACTACTTTAAAGTTCTTTTACTGCTATTCCACCACTTTACTATTGGACCATTTAAATACCACTTTACTACTTCTTTACTACTATCTTACTGCTGTTTCACTATTGCCTTACTACCATTTTACTACTATTTTACTACTGCGTTACTACTACTTTACTGCTATTTTACTGCTACTATTCCACCACTTTACTATTGTTTTACCATTACTTACCAGCTACTTCCCTACTGGTTTACTATTGCTTTACTACCACTTTATTTCCAATTTCCTACTGCTACTTTTTTACTTATACTACTTTACTATTTATACCCCTATTTATACAGTAGACCTTCCTGAACAATGGCATGCCTGTCTATAGTAACAAATAGTATTGTTCCTATAATATAGTATTTGTACTATAGTAACAAATAGTATTGTTACTATATTGTTACGACAACTTAACCTGCTTTACTAATGCGTGACAAAGCTGCATTTGGTGAGCCAGCGCAGCACACGGAAACGCCGTTTACCTTCCCACCAGTAAGCGGTCCCTATTTATCTACTTGCACCCGGGGTTGCTTTCGAACTGCTAGGTTGGCAGGCGCTGGGACCAAGCAACAGGAGCGCACCCAGCCGTGTGGATTCGAACCGCCGACCTTTTGATCGGCAGACCCTAGGCGCTGAGGCTTTTACCCACAGCGCCACCCGCATCCCTACGCCAACTTAACCGGCAGAAAAATATTTTTTTTGGAAAAATCCCAAAGCCCCGGGGTCACAATTTGATCAATAATCTGACTTTCAACCATTCACTCTAAAATGGTGCCAAACGGTTGCAAATGCTCCCTTGAGAGGTTTGGCGGTCGAAACAGAAGGCTTTTTATGAAAGGAAAAGAAATCAGCCCTCAACAACTTAACCTGCTTTACTACTACTTTCCTACCACTTTACTACTACTTTCCTACCACTTTACTACTACTTTACTACAATTTTCTACTACTTTACTACCATTTTACTACTGCTTTACTACTGTTTTACTACTGCTTTACTACCATTTTACTACTACCTTACTACTGCTTTACTACCATTTAACTACTATTTTTCTACAATTTTACTACTACTTTAAAGCTATTTTACTGCTATTCCACCACTTTACTATTGGACCATTTTACTACCGCTTTACTACTTCTTTACTACTATCTTACTGCTGTTTCACTACTGCCTTACTACCATTTTACTACTATTTTACTACTGCGTTACTACTACTTTACTGCTATTTTACTGCTACTATTCCTCCACTTTACTATTGTTTTACCATTACTTAACTGCTACTTCCCTACTGGTTTACTATTGCTTTACTACCACTTTACTTCCACTTTACTACTGCTACTTTATTACTTATACTACTTTCCTATTTATACCCCTATTTATACAGTAGACCTTCCTGAACAATGGCATGCCTGTCTATAGTAACAAATAGTATTGTTACTATTTTATTAATTGTATATACTGCCCTTCATCCGTAGATTTAAGGTTGGTTTACGACTTAAAAATGCAAGGTAAAAAACACAAAATACACAATAAAAACAAGAACAAGAACAAACCAATAAGCCTCCTCCCTCAACCTCTCCTTTGGCTTGTCCTTCACTCATGACTTCTCTCTTGTTCCTTGATCTTAACTTCCTCACTTTTGCAAACCTTCCAGTTGTCCCTAATTTTGCCGGGACAGTCCCAGATTTATTGAAGCTGTCCTGGTTTCTGATGTTATCCTGCTTTTCCTTAGGACGTCCCTATGTTCATGGGAGAAATGTTGGATGGTATGGAGTTATACATAGAATAGAATGATAGAATGATCTCGATATGAATCCAAGGCAGACCTTTTAACATCACAGTAATCCAAGTTTATGCACCAACTACTGGTGCTGAAGAAACTGAAATTGACCAATTCTATGAAGACTTACAACACCTTATAGAAGTGACACCAAAGAAGGATGTTCTTCTCATTATAGGGGATTGGAATGCTAAAGTAGGGAGGCAAGAGATAAGAGGAACAACTGGCAAGTTAGGCCTTGGAGATCAAAACGAAGCAGGGCAAAGGCTAATAGAGTTCTGTCAAGAGAACAAGCTGGTCATCATAAACACGCTTTTCCAACAACACAAGAGACGACTCTACACATGGACATCACCAGATGGGCAGCATCGAAATCAGATTGATTATATTCTCTGCAGCCAAAGATGGAGAGGCTCTATACAGTCAGCAAAAACAAGACCTGGAGCTGACTGTGGCTCAGATCATCAGCTTCTTATAGCAAAATTCAAACTTAAACTGAAGAAAGTAGGGAAAACCACTGGGCCGGTAAGATGTCATCTAAGTCAAATCCCTTATGAATACACAGTGGAAGTGACGAACAGGTTTAAGGATTTAGATTTGGTGGACAGAGTGCCTGAAGAACTATGGATGGAGGCTGGTAACATTGTACAGGAGGCAACAACGAAAACCATCCCAATGAAAAGGAAATGCAAGAAAGCAAAGTGGCTGTCCAACGAGGCCTTACAAACAGTGGAGGAGAGAAGGCAAGCAAAATGCGAGGGAGATAGTGAAAGATACAGGAAATTGAATGCAGATTTCCAAAGAATAGCAAGGAGAGACAAGAAGGCCTTCTTAAACGAGCAATGCAAACAATAGAGGAAAACAACAGAATGGGAAGAACCAGAGATCTGTTCAAGAAAATTGGAGCTATGAAAGGAACATTTCGTACAAAGATTACCATAATAAAGGACAAAAGTGGTAAGGACCTAACAGAAGCAGAAGACATCAAGAAGAGGTGGCAAGAATACACAGAGGAATTATACCAGAAAGATATGGATGTCTCGTACACCCCAGGTAGCTCTCTTGACATAATATGCTGGAGACAGTTCTCTAGTAACACTTCTTTATTAAAGCAAACAAGACTGAGACCTGAGGAGGGGAGAGGACCTCCGGAGGTGGCGCAAAACGGCAATGGCGGTCCTCTTTACTCTGTGAAGAGGGGCTCCGCGAAAAAGGGTCGTCCGCTGCGGCAAAGCGGAGACCCATCAAGAAAAACCACAGGCAGAGCGAGCCTGTGGCCGTGGGACTCGGCGGGCCCCAAAAGCCCCCCCAGAAACGAAGAAGGAACCCCGTAAGGGGCTCCGGAACGTGAAAGGGGGAGCGGCGCTGTGAGTTCATCGCTCTTTTCGTGGATGCAAAGCCGCGCTGCTGCTGCTGATGAGCGCCGACCTTTCTTCTTGAAAACATCGAAATTGGCTGCAACATACCCGTGAGTAAGGGGAACTAAATATCGGACTAAAATTTTGGAATTTGGCTGAAAACGGGAGGCGAGTAACAGGAAGTCCGTCTCCCGATCTTGCTAACTAGATCAAAGCAACGGTTCAGAAGAGCGCTGAAGCGTTTAAAGGGGATTGCAAAAGCAAAACGAGGGTGTATTTGATAGACTTTGTAGTGAAAAGACAAGCAGGAAATCTTTGTAAAATCTGTGGACTTTATTCTTGGAACTTTCTTCCTAATTTTGAACTATGCGGAGTTAAAAGGGACAACCCAGCTGTCGGACTGTCAGTGTGCAAAAGAGAACTGTCAAACTGCTGATACTGTTATTGGAGTTTAAACTGATACATAGACTGAGACATTAACGTTTAAACACTGTTGCTGGGACCTTTCTTGACACCTTGTGGCCTTTTTTCAAGAAATAGAAAGCCCGGGGAACCTTCCTTTTGTGCTCTGGAACTACTAAGATTTAATATAGGGAACATAAGAACTTCAATGGCGGAAAAGAGTTCTCTCCTTCCTTGAAACTTTGAAATACCCCCCCAGAGGATTGTGGAGACATAGAGGCCTGGGAACTGTACTTTATTGTGATTTTCTGTGGTTAAATTGTTTACACTCTGGACTTGTCTGACTTATGGAACAAAATAAAATTTGACCTTGAACAGAGGCAGGTGTGGAATGAGTGGCTCAGGGAGAACAAGAGCAGCTAAAGCTAAAGAAAAAGAAAAGAAACCAGTGCAACTTGTTCAAACAACCCTATCTCATCAACGAAGATCATCTGTCCCAACTGTGCTGACAGCACAGGAGGTGGAAGCTGAAGAGCCTGCTGCAGAAGATATGGCAACTGGAGGATCTGAAATAGTCCTGAAACAAATTTTGGAACAACTGGCAATTTTAAATCAAAAAGTGGACAATCAATCATCAAAAATTGACCAAGCTACATCCTCTATTAGTAAATTATCTGAGCAGGTTTCCCAGCACACTCAGGCAATTGAGAAATTGCAAGGAGCCACGGCTGAAAACTATAAATTAGCTGTGGAAGCCAGTCAAAAAGCAGAACAGGCGAACAAAAAGGTTGATGAGATCAAGGGGGAAGTAAGGCCTCTGAAAAGACAGGTAGGGGAACAACAAGCCTACCTGTCATTGGTTGAATTGAAAAGTAAGGAAAATAATCTCAGGTTAAGGGCCATCCCAGAACTGGAGGAAGGAAATTTACAGGGATTTTTAACACTTTTGTTCTCCAAATTCTGGGGGATTGAGGAAGACAAGGATTTTAAAATTGTGACGGCTTTTAGACTGGGAAAATCGATAAAGAAGGATAAGTCCAGAGACTGTTTGGTTATTTTGAGATCAAGAGAGGAAAGAGACAAGATACTAGGCCTACATTTTAAAAAATCTTTGGAGATAGAAGGTAAAAAGGCTGAAATTTACAGAGACATACCCAAACATCTTTTGGATCTCAGGACCACTTACACAGATTTGACCAAACTGCTGAGATACAACACAATCCCTTATAGGTGGGAGTTTCCGCAAGGACTATAATTTACTTACAAAGGAAGGAAAGTAAGAATTAAAACACCTGAGAACCAACAGAAGTTCTTACACGACCACGAGAAGGACCTCCAGAAAGGAGCCACAGCTTCTTGGCCACCACCACCACCGGGACCATCTCCAAAACCTACACCGTCTGGATCTGGACCAGCATTACCACCTCCGGGATCGGAGGGAAACCTAGACACCCCACTGTAGGACCCACCAATTAGACCAGGATGTCGTTGCAGCTTCTCAGTTGGAATATAAATGGCGGAAATTCTCCGGAAAAAAGAAGAAAAGTATTTCATATTTTGAAAAAAGAACAATTGGACATTATTTGCCTGCAAGAAACGCATGTGACAAGGCTCCACAGAAAAGTGCTAATTAATAAAAGACTAGGCCAAGAATTTATTTCTTCGGATAAAGTTAAGAAAAGAGGAGTGGTGATATATGCAAAGGAGAGCCTGTCACCGAAACTTTTATTTAAAGACGAACACGGCAGAATTTTGGCGATTGAAATTCAGACACAAGGAGAAAAAATTTTGATATTAGGAATATATGCTCCAAATGAAGGAAAATCGGAATTTTTCAGGAAGCTGCATGAGATTATGCTGGACTACTTAGACTACAACAACATTATTATGATGGGTGATATGAATGGGGTGGTGTCTGTAAATATGGATAAGTCGCAAAGCGCTAACATAACGAAAGATGGTAGACTACCTAAAACTTTCTTTGAAATGACTGACAATGTGGACTTAATTGACATATGGAGGGTTAAGAACCCCCTAGGAAAAGAAGGAACTTTCTTTTCTGAAGCTCATCTGACATGGACACGAATCGACCAAATATGGATAACTAGAGGACTGGCACCCAAGACTAGAAAGGTGGAAATCTGCCCAAAAACCTGCTCCGACCATAACGCTTTGAAAATGGAACTGAGACTAAATACAATCGGATCCTTTAGATGGAAAATGAATGACACCTTACTAAGGGACGAGAAGATTGTTAAGAAGGCCCAAAAAACTTTAAAAGACTATTTTGAGATAAATTTAAATACCACTGTGGAAAAAAGAACAATCTGGGACGCAAGTAAAGCAGTCATGAGAGGGTTTCTAATACAACGAAATACGATCAAGAAAAAGCTCTGGAATGAAAAGAAGGAGAAGATATTGGAAAAAATAAGAGATGGAGAGAAAAAACTAAGATCCAGGCCCAAGTCGAAGGAAGTGCTGAGAGAAGTGAAATTTTTCCAAGCACAATATTTGAAATTGATAAATCAAGAGGTGGAATGGAAAATTAAACAAATGAAACAAAGATCTTTTGAATCAGCAAATAAGTGTGGGAAACTGCTAGCATGGCAGTTGAAAAAGAGACAAAAACTTAATACAGTTACAAATCTAGAGATTGAAGGGAGAATGGTTCAGAAACCCGAGGAAATTAGAAAGTGCTTCCAGAGATATTTCAAAGAACTTTATTCACAAGGGCCACAGAAAGATTCGGAGGTGGACCAATTTCTTAAAACCAACGGATTACAGAAAATACCTCAGGAAAGGAGAACAATCCTGAATAGTAATATCACACAGCAAGAAATTGAAAGTGCCATTCAGAACCTCCAATTAGGCAAATCTCCAGGCCCTGATGGACTTACCTCCAAATATTATAAGGTTCTGAAGGACTACTTGATACAACCTTTGTTGGAGGTTTGTAACCAGATTATGGAGGGGAGGAAGGCACCGGAAACGTGGAAAGAAGCCTTCATCACATTGATACCCAAACTAGAAACTGAAAAGACCCAGCTTAAGAACTACCGCCCCATCTCACTCCTAAATGTGGATTACAAAATTTTTGCAGACATTTTGGCAAGTAGGTTTAAAAAAGTGCTTAATGAAGTGATCCATAAGGACCAGGCAGGCTTTCTCCCTGGTAGGCATTTGTTTGACAACACAAGAAACATCATCGACATTTTGGAACTTTTACAAACAAATCTCAACACTAGAGCGGTGTTAATCTTTATTGATGCGGAGAAAGCCTTTGACAACATTTCTTGGATGTTTATGAAGAAAAATTTGGAAGGGATGGGAGTGGGGCGGGGGTTTGAAAATGGAATAGAAGCAATATATTCAGAACAAAAAGCCAAATTGATAGTAAACAATGTGGTGACAGAGGAGTTTAAAATTGAAAAAGGGACACGGCAGGGGTGCCCTCTATCTCCCCTATTGTTTATTTCAGTTCTGGAGGTGCTATTGAACATGATTAGAAAGGACCGGTTGGTACAGGGAATTGAGGTCGGAGTGAAACAATATAAATTGAAAGCATTTGCAGATGACCTGGTATTAACATTACAGGAGCCAGTCTCTAGTACTAAAAGAGTGTTAGAATTAATTTCTGACTTTGGTCGGGTGTTGGGATTTAAGCTGAACAAGCAAAAAACTAAGGTTTTAGCAAAAAATTTGACAACTACAGAAACAGATGAGTTCCTGAAAGAAACAGAATTAAATGTGGTTAAAAAAGTAAAATACCTAGGGGTGTATCTGACCTCCAAAAATTTGAATTTGTTTAAAGACAACTACGAGAAATGTTGGTCAGAAATCAAAAGAGATTTGGAAACGTGGTCAAGATTGAAACTTTCCTTGTTGGGCCGAATAGCAACTATAAAGATGAATGTATTGCCAAAAATGTTATTTTTGTTTCAGGCCCTACAGATCGTGGACAAGGTGGAATGTTTTGGAAAGTGGCAGAAGGATATTTCTAAGTTTGTTTGGCAGGGCAAAAAGCCCCGAATAAAGTTTAAAATATTAACTGATGCGAAAGAAAGAGGGGGATTTGCCCTGCCAGACTTGAGGTTATATTATGAATCCGCAGCCTTCTGCTGGTTGAAAGATTGGATCTTACTGGAAAACACTGATGTCCTAGATCTGGAAGGGTTTGACAATGCTTTTGGGTGGCATGCATATTTGTGGTATGACAAGGTTAAAGTGCACAAATTGTTTAAAAACCACATTGTTAGGAGAGCAATTTTAATGGTCTGGACAAAATATAAAGACTTATTGGAGAGTAAGACTCCGAGGTGGCTCTCACCGGTGGAGGCCAAGGCACGTAAGAGACTTAACATGGAGGCCAATTGGCCTAAATATGGGGAAATAATTGAAAAGATTGGAGACAATTGGAGGTTGCAGAGCTTGGAAAAATTAAAAAACAAGGTGCGAGATTGGTTGCATTATGCACAAATTCAAGAGGTTTTTAAAGTAGACAAGAAGGTTGGATTCCAGGTGGAAAAATCGAAACTAGAGACAGAACTGTTAGAACCAAAAAGTAAACTACTTTCGAGAATGTATAACCTGCTGCTTAAATGGAATACTCAGGATGAGACAGTCAAATCCGCCATGATAAAGTGGGCGCAGGATTTGGGGCATAACATTATGTTTGAAGACTGGGAAAGGTTATGGAACACCGGAATGAAATTTACGGCATGTAGTGCCTTGAAGGAAAACATTATGAAAATGATATACCGGTGGTACATGACCCCAGTCAAGCTTGCTAAGATATATCACCTGTCTGATAATAAATGTTGGAAATGTAAAGAGGCGGAAGGGACATTTTTTCACCTCTGGTGGACCTGCCCGAAAGTGAAGGCCTTTTGGGAGATGATTCATAATGAACTAAAAAAGGTACTTAGATTTACCTTACCTAAGAAACCAGAGGCCTTCCTCCTGGGCATGGTGGACCAGAGAGTGCTTAAGAAGGACAAAACTTGTTTTATGTACGCTACTACAGCAGCAAGGATCCTGATTGCAAAGCATTGGAAGACACAAGATTTACCCACACTGGAGGAATGGCACACACAGTTGATGGACTACATGGAACTGGCCGAAATGACTGGCAGAATCCGAGACTTGGGAGAAGAAACAATTGAGGAGGAATGGAAAAAATTTAAGGACTATCTGAAAAAACATTATAAGCTGTATGAATGTTAAAAAATGCACCTTTTAGGAAATTCTAGCTTCAGTAATGTTAAACTAAAGAAATGGAAATTAAGGCACAAGAAGTCAGAGATAGAATAATGAAACAACTTTATTGTGTTTAAATGAAAATGTACATGATTTGGGTTATAACACATTTGAAATTGGGTAACATGATAAAATGAAGGATACAACAAGTATTGAAACAAGTTAACAAATTGCTGATGTTATGTATCACAGAGAATGCAGGGTTGGGAGGATGTGGGGAAGTCCAGTAGACTTGGAAAAAAGAACAAGAAAATTTGTAACCTTTCTACTTTACTCTTATAATATGTTCTTTATTCTTTTTTCTGTATTTCACAAACTCAATAAAAAATATTATTAAAAAAGAGACCTGAGGAGGGGAGAGCTACATTTATAGGGACAGGGAACTAGCTAGAAAGGATACATTTTGGAGGGAACAATATCAGGCAATCACAGTCCTGCCTTTTGGAGGAAACCAATAAGACAGAGGATCCAAATACAGCAGCTTAAATGAACCAATAGTAGCTGTACCCTCTGGAACCAAAAGGCAGTTACTTTACCCTAATGCAAATACAGACAATAATAATACAGATATAAAATCCTTTGACTCAATACACAACAATTTATATGCAGAATGCATCATGCGAAAGGCTGGGCTGGATGAATCCCAAGCTGGAATTAAGATTGCCGGAAGAAATATCAACAACCTCAGATATGCAGATGACACAACCTTGATGGCAGAAAGTGAGGAGGAATTAAAGAACCTTTTAATGAGGGTGAAAGAGGAGAGCGCAAAATATGGTCTGAAGCTCAACATCAAAAAAACGAAGATCATGGCCACTGGTCCCATCACCTCCTGGCAAATAGAAGGGGAAGAAATGGAGGCAGTGAGAGATTTTACTTTCTTGGGCTCCATGATCACTGCAGATGGTGACAGCAGCCACATAATTAAAAGACGCCTGCTTCTTGGGAGAAAGGCAATGACAGGCCTAGACAGCATCTTGAGAAGTAGAGACGTCCCCTTGCCAACAAAGGTCCGTATAGTTAAAGCCATGGTTTTCCCAGTAGTGATGTATGGAAGTGAGAGCTGGACCATAAAGAAGGCTGATCGCCGAAGAATTGATGCTTTTGAATTCTGGTGCTGGAGGAGACTTTGAGAGTCCCATGGACTGCAAGAAGATCAAACGCATCCATTCTTAAGGAAATCAGCCCTGAGTGCTCACTGGAAGGACAGATCGTGAAGCTGAGGCTCCTGTACTTTGGCCACCTCATGAGAAGAGAAGACTCCCTGGAGAAGACACTGATGCTGGGAAAGATGGAGGGCACAAGGAGAAGGGGGCGACAGAGGACGAGATGGTTGGATAGTGTTTTCGAGGTTACCAGCATGAGTTTGACCAAACTGCGGGAGGTAGTGGAGGACAGAGGTGCCTGGCGTGCTCTGGTCCATGGGGTCACGAAGAGTCGGACACGACTAAACGACTAAACAACAACAACCTAGGGAAGTTTTTTAATGTTTACTGTTTTATTACCTTTTTATATGTTTTGGAAGCGGTCCAGAGTGGCTAGAGCAACCCAGGCAGATGGATGTGGTATAAATACAGTGGTACCTCGGGTTACATATGGTCCAGGTTACATATGCTTCAGGTTACAGACTCCGGTAACCCAGAAATAGTGCTTCAGGTTAAGAAATTTGCTTCTGAGAACAGAAATCGTGATCTTGCGGCGCGGCAACAGCAGGAGGCCCCATTAGCTAAAGTGGTGCTTCAGGTTAAGAACAGTTTCAGTTTAAGAACGGACCTCCGGAACGAATTAAGTACTTAAGCTGAGGTACCACTGTAGTAAAATTGTTGTTACAGAACAGGGCACCCCTATTTTCATCGGAGAAATGTTGGAGGGTATGCTTTTGTCCTCACCTCAGTTTTCACTACGGGCTCCTCACACAGCTCCTGACTCACGACAGTGTGTTGCCCATAGCTCAGTTCTGACTAAAGGATTTTATGCAGCCACTGCTGGCGGGGACCTTTTGGGACCCAAAATATCCAACGCCACTAAATTCTGGTGTACTTTTTAACATAATAGTGTAAACAGGGATCAACATACAAACACTGAGAAGCCATTCCCCCCCGCCCCACTACTTTATATGGAAACAACTGGAAAAACCTCTGTGATTGAGGCTATCAACATGGCGCCTTTTTGTACAACGAACACTTCTGAGGTCATTCTTACTACTGCTTTACTACTACTTTACTACCACTTTACTACTACTTTACTACCACTTTACTACTGCTTTACTACTACTTTACTACTACTTTACTATCACTTTACTACTACTTTACTACTGCTTTACTACAATTTTACTACTGCTTTACTACCGCTTTACTATTCTTTACTACCATTTTACTACTACCTTACTACTGCTTTACTTCCATTTAACTACTATTTTTCTACAATTTTACTACAACTTTACTACTACTTTAAAGTTCTTTTACTGCTATTCCACCACTTTACTATTGGACCATTTAAATACCACTTTACTACTTCTTTACTACTATCTTACTGCTGTTTCACTACTGCCTTACTACCATTTTACTACTATTTTACTACTGCGTTACTACTACTTTACTGCTATTTTACTGCTACTATTCCACCACTTTACTATTGTTTTACCATTACTTAACAGCTACTTCCCTACTGGTTTACTAATGCTTTACTACCACTTTACTTCCACTTTACTGCTGCTACTATTTATACCCCTATTTATACAGTAGACCTTCCTGAACAATGGCATGCCTGTCTATAGTAACAAATAGTATTGTTCCTATAATATAGTATTTGTACTATAGTAACAAATAGTATTGTTACTATATTGTTACGACAACTTAACCTGCTTTACTAATGCGTGACAAAGCTGCAAATGGTGAGCCAGCGCAGCACACGGAAACGCCGTTTACCTTCCCGCCAGTAAGCGGTCCCTATTTATCTACTTGCACCCGGGGTTGCTTTCGAACTGCTAGGTTGGCAGGCGCTGGGACCAAGCAACAGGAGCGCACCCAGCCGTGTGGATTCGAACCGCCGACCTTTTGATCAGCAGGCCCTAGGCGCTGAGGCTTTTACCCACAGCGCCACCCGCATCCCTACGCCAACTTAACCGGCAGAAAAATATTTTTTTGAAAAAATCCGTATGCCCCGGGGTCACAATTTCATTCAAAAATCTGACTTTCAACCATTCACTCTAAAATGGTGCCAAACGGTTGCAAATGCTCCCTTGAGAGGTTTGGCGGTCGAAACAGAAGGCTTTTTATCTCAGGAAAAGAAATCAGCCCTCGACAACTTAACCTGCTTTACTACTACTTTACTACCACTTTACTACTACTTTCCTACCACTTTACTACTACTTTACTACAATTTTCTACTACTTTACTACCATTTTACTACTGCTTTACTACCGTTTTACTACTGCTTTACTACCGCTTTACTACTACTTTACTACCATTTTACTACTACCTTACTACTGCTTTACTACATTTTAACTACTATTTTTCTACAATTTTACTACTGCTTTACTACTACTTTAAAGCTATTTTACTGATATTCCACCACTTTACTATTGGACCATTTTACTACCGCTTTACTACTTCTTTACTACTATCTTACTGCTGTTTCACTACTGCCTTACTACCATTTTACTACTATTTTACTACTGCGTTACTACTACTTTACTGCTATTTTACTGCTACTATTCCACCACTTTACTATTGTTTTACCATTACTTAACTGCTACTTCCCTACTGGTTTACTATTGCTTTACTACCACTTTACTTCCACTTTACTACTGCTACTTTATTACTTATACTTCTTTACTATTTATACCCCTATTTATACAGTAGACCTTCCTGAACAATGGCATGCCTGTCTATAGTAACAAATAGTATTGTTACTATTTTATTAATTGTATATACTGCCCTTCATCCGTAGATTTAAGGTTGGTTTACGACTTAAAAATGCAAGGTAAAAAACACAAAATACACAATAAAAACAAGAACAAGAACAAACCAATAAGCCTCCTCCCTCAACCTCTCCTTTGGCTTGTCCTTCACTCATGACTTCTCTCTTGTTCCTTGATCTTAACTTCCTCACTTTTGCAAACCTTCCAGTTGTCCCTAATTTTGCCGGGACAGTCCCAGATTTATTGAAGCTGTCCTGGTTTCTGATGTTATCCTGCTTTTCCTTAGGACGTCCCTATGTTCATGGGAGAAATGTTGGATGGTATGGAGTTATACATAGAATAGAATGATAGAATGATCTCGATACCAATCCTAGGCAGACCTTTTAACATCACAGTAATCCAAGTTTATGCACCAACTACGGGTGCTGAAGAAACTGAAATTGACCAATTCTATGAAGACTTACAACACCTTATAGAAGTGACACCAAAGAAGGATGTTCTTCTCATTATAGGGGATTGGAATGCTAAAGTAGGGAGGCAAGAGATAAGAGGAACAACTGGCAAGTTTGGCCTTGGAGATCAAAACGAAGCAGGGCAAAGGCTCATTCAGATTTCCAAAGAATAGCAAGGAGAGACAAGAAGGCCTTCTTAAACGAGCAATGCAAACAATAGAGGAAAACAACAGAATGGGAAGAACCAGAGATCTGTTCAAGAAAATTGGAGCTATGAAAGGAACATTTCGTACAAAGATTACCATAATAAAAGACAAAAGTGGTAAGGACCTAACAGAAGCAGAAGACATCAAGAAGAGGTGGCAAGAATACACAGAGGAATTATACCAGAAAGCTATGGATGTCTCGTACACCCCAGGTAGTGTGGTTGCTGACCTTGAGCCAGACATCCTGGAAAGTGAAGTCAAATGGGCCTCAGAAAGCACTGCAAATAACAAGGCCAGTGGAAGTGATGCTATTCCAGCTGAACTATTTAAAATTTTAAAAGATGATGCTGTTAAGGTGCTACACTCAATATGCCAGCAAATTTGGAAAACTCAGCAGTGGCCAGAAGATTGGAGAAGATCAGTCTACATCCCAATCCCAAAGAAGGGCAGTGCCAAAGAATGCTCCAACTACCGCACAATTGCACTCATTTCACACGCTAGCAAGGTTATGCTTAAAATTCTACAAGGAAGGCTCAAGCAGTATGTGGATCGAGAACTCCCAGAAGTGCAAGCTGGATTTAGAAGAGGCAGAAGAACCAGAGACCAAATTGCAAACATGCGCTGGATTATGGAGAAAGCTAGAGAGTTCCAGAAAGACATCTACTTCTGCTTCATTGACTACGCAAAAGCCTTTGACTGTGTTGACCACAGCAAACTATGGCAAGTTCTTAAAGAAATGGGTGTGCCTGGTCACCTCATCTGTCTCCCGAGAAATCTCTATGTGGGACAAGAAGCTACAGTTAGAACTGGATATGGAACAACTGATTGGTTCAAAATTGGAAAAGGAGTACGACAAGGCTGTATTTTGTCTCCCTGCTTATTTAATTTATGTTGTGACGTGGTGTTTGTGATTTCAGCTCTCTTGACATAATATGCTGGAGACAGTTCTCTAGTAACACTTCTTTATTAAAGCAAACAAGACTGAGACCTGAGGAGGGGAGAGCTACATTTATAGGGACAGGGAACTAGCTAGAAAGGATACATTTTGGAGGGAACAATATCAGGCAATCACAGTCCTGCCTTTTGGAGGAAACCAATAAGACAGAGGATCCAAATACAGCAGCTAAAATGAACCAATAGTAGCTGTACCCTCTGGAACCAAAAGGCAGTTACTTTACCCTAATGCAAATACAGACAATAATAATACAGTTATAAAATCCTTTGACTCAATACACAACAATTTATATGCAGAATGCATCATGCGAAAGGCTGGGCTGGATGAATCCCAAGCTGGAATTAAGATTGCCGGAAGAAATATCAACAACCTCAGATATGCAGATGACACAACCTTGATGGCAGAAAGTGAGGAGGAATTAAAGAACCTTTTAATGAGGGTGAAAGAGGAGAGCGCAAAATATGGTCTGAAGCTCAACATCAAAAAAACGAAGATCATGGCCACTGGTCCCATCACCTCCTGGCAAATAGAAGGGGAAGAAATGGAGGCAGTGAGAGATTTTACTTTCTTGGGCTCCATGATCACTGCAGATGGTGACAGCAGCCACAAAATTAAAAGACGCCTGCTTCTTGGGAGAAGGGCAATGAC